>NW_027442895.1:0-72170 GCF_048569485.1 Anomaloglossus baeobatrachus
TGACAGCGAGGAGGACGAGAGCGACGTGAAGACAGAGAGTGACGAGGAGAAGACGACAAAGAGGCCCAAGACCGCGGCCGGCAAACGCCAAGATACAGGCGGCAAAGGAGCGAAGGACAAGAAAGCGGAGAGCGACTCTGAGGACAGCGACGAGGACGGAGCCAAGAAGAAACCCAGAGGAAAAGACGGAGAGGACAGCGACTCGTCTGCCAGATCCGAGCCCGACACTAAGGAGAAGAGCGGCAAGAAACAGGTAAAGACTGCGGGGGTGTGGGGGAGGGGAGGAAGCTCCGACCATCCATCATACCAGACCTGCACTCTCCACAGAGCGTGGCCAAAGAGGATCACCCCTCCATCCTGCGCCTCAAGAAGTACATCCTGACCTGCGGGGCCCGGAGGAACTACAAGAAGCTGTTCCAGAACTGCCGCTCGGTGAAGGCCATGGTGGAGGTGCTGAAGAAGGAGCTGGAGGACCTGGGGGTGAAAGGTGAGAGACGGGTGTTGGGGTAACCGCCAAGATATGGGGGTGCTGGAGAGGATCAGCTGTGCGTGATGAGGACTCTCTCTTCCTGCAGGGAATCCGTCACTGGAGAAATGCCGCGTGGTGCGACTGAAGCGGGAAGAGGCGGCGGAGCTGGCGGAACTGGACACCGGCAACATCATCGCGACTGCCGGTGAGAAACTCTGCACTTACCGGCTGGGTCCCGACAGGATCTTGTATCTCTGTATACAGGGAGCTCCCCCTAGTGGTGGCTGCAGACAGAATCTTATCATGTATCTCTGTATACAGGGAGCTCCCTCTAGTGGTGGCTGCAGACAGGATCTTATCATGTATCTCTGTATACAGGGAGCTCCCCCTAGTGGTGGCTGCAGACAGGATCTTATCATGTGTCTCTGTATACAGGGAGCTCCCCCTAGTGGTGGCTGCAGACAGAATCTTATCATGTATCTCTGTATACAGGGAGCTCCCTCTAGTGGTGGCTGCAGACAGGATCTTATCATGTATCTCTGTATACAGGGAGCTCCCCCTAGTGGTGGCTGCAGACAGGATCTTATCATGTATCTCTGTATACAGGAGCTCCCTCTAGTGGTGGCTGCAGACAGGATCTTATGTATCTCTGTATACAGGGAGCTCCTCTAGTGGTGGCTGCAGACAGGATCTTATCATGTATCTCTGTATACAGGGAGCTCCCCCTAGTGGTGGCTGCAGACAGGATCTTATCATGTATCACTGTATACAGGGAGCTCCCCCTAGTGGTGACTGTAGACAGGATCTTATCATGTATCTCTGTATATAGGGAGCTCCCCCTAGTGGTGGCTGCAGACAGGATCTTATCATGTATCTCTGTATACAGGGAGCTCCCCCTAGTGGTGGCTGCAGACAGGATCTTATCATGTATCTCTGTATACAGGGAGCTCCCCCTAGTGGTGGCTGCAGACAGGATCTTATCATGTATCTCTGTATACAGGGAGCTCCCCCTAGTGGTGGCTGCAGACAGGATCTTATCATGTATCACTGTATACAGGGAGCTCCCCCTAGTGGTGACTGCAGACAGGATCTTATCATGTATCTCTGTATACAGGGAGCTCCTCCTAGTGGTGGCTGCAGACAGTATCTTATCATGTATCTCTGTATACAGGGAGCTCCCCTAGTGGTGGCTGCAGACAGGATCTGATCATATATCTCTGTATACAGGGCGCTCCCCCTAGTGGTGGCTGCAGACAGGATCTTATCATGTATCTCTGCATACAGGGAGCTCCCCCTAGTGGTGGCTGCAGACAGGATCTTATCATGTATCTCTGTATACAGGGAGCTCCCCTAGTGGTGGCTGCAGACAGGATCTTATCATGTATCTCTGTATACAGGGAGCTCCCCCTAGTGGTGGCTGCAGACAGGATCTTATGTATCTCTGTATACAGGGATCTCCCCCTAGTGGTGGCTGCAGACAGGATCTTATCATGTATCTCTGTATACAGGGAGCTCCCCCTAGTGGTGACTGCAGACAGGATCTTATGTATCTCTGTATACAGGGATCTCCCCTAGTGGTGGCTGCAGACAGGATCTTATCATGTATCTCTGTATACAGGGAGCTCCCACTAGTGGTGTCTGCAGACAGAATCTTATCATGTATCTCTGTATACAGGGAGCTCCCCCTAGTGGTGACTGCAGACAGGATCTTATGTATCTCTGTATACAGGGATCTCCCCCTAGTGGTGGCTGCAGACAGGATCTTATCATGTATCTCTGTATACAGGGAGCTCCCCCTAGTGGTGGCTGCAGACAGAATCTTATCATGTATCTCTGTATACAGGGAGCTCCCCCTAGTGGTGGCTGCAGACAGAATCTTATCATGTATCTCTGTATACAGGGAGCTCCCTCTAGTGGTGGCTGCAGACAGGATCTTATCATGTATCTCTGTATACAGGGAGCTCCCCCTAGTGGTGGCTGCAGACAGGATCTTATCATGTATCACTGTATACAGGGAGCTCCCCCTAGTGGTGACTGCAGACAGGATCTTATCATGTATCTCTGTATACAGGGAGCTCCCTCTAGTGGTGGCTGCAGACAGGATCTTATCATGTATCTCTGTATACAGGGAGCTCCCTCTAGTGGTGGCTGCAGACAGGATCTTATGTATCTCTGTATACAGGGAGCTCCCCCTAGTGGTGGCTGCAGACAGGATCTTATCATGTATCTCTGTATACAGGGCGCTCCCCCTAGTGGTGGCTGCAGACAGGATCTTATCATGTATCTCTGTATACAGGGAGCTCCCCCTAGTGGTGGCTGCAGACAGGATCTTATCATGTATCTCTGTATACAGGGAGCTCCCCCTAGTGGTGGCTGCAGACAGGATCTTATCATGTATCTCTGTATACAAGGAGCGCCCCCTAGTGGTGGCTGCAGACAGGATCTTATCATGTATCTCTGTATACAGGGAGCTCCCCTAGTGGTGACTGTAGACAGGATCTTATCATGTATCTCTGTATATAGGGAGCTCCCCCTAGTGGTGGCTGCAGACAGGATCTTATCATGTATCTCTGTATACAGGGAGCTCCCCCTAGTGGTGGCTGCAGACAGGATCTTATCATGTATCTCTGTATACAGGGAGCTCCCCCTAGTGGTGGCTGCAGACAGGATCTTATCATGTATCTCTGTATACAGGGAGCTCCCCCTAGTGGTGGCTGCAGACAGGATCTTATCATGTATCTCTATACAGGGAGCTCCCCCTAGTGGTGGCTGCAGACAGGATCTTATCATGTATCTCTGTATACAGGGAGCTCCCCCTAGTGGTGATTGCAGACAGGATCTTATCATGTATCTCTGTATACAGGGAGCTCCCCCTAGTGGTGGCTGCAGACAGGATCTTATCATGTATCTCTGTATACAGGGAGCTTCCCCTAGTGGTGGCTGCAGACAGGATCTTATCATGTATCTCTGTATACAGGGAGCTTCCCCTAGTGGTGGCTGCAGACAGGATCTTATCATGTATCTCTGTATACAAGGAGCGCCCCCTAGTGGTGGCTGCAGACAGGATCTTATCATGTATCTCTGTATACAGGGAGCTCCCCCTAGTGGTGGCTGCAGACAGGATCTTATCATGTATCTCTGTATACAGGGAGCTTCCCCTAGTGGTGGCTGCAGACAGGATCTTATCATGTATCTCTGTATACAAGGAGCGCCCCCTAGTGGTGCTGCAGACAGGATCTTATCATGTATCTCTGTATACAGGGAGCTCCCCCTAGTGGTGACTGCAGACAGGATCTTATCATGTATCTCTGTATACAGGGAGCTCCCCCTAGTGGTGACTGTAGACAGGATCTTATCATGTATCTCTGTATACAGGGAGCTCCCCCTAGTGGTGACTGCAGACAATCTTATGTATCTCTGTATACAGGGAGCTCCCCCTAGTGGTGGCTGCAGACAGGATCTTATCATGTATCTCTGTATACAGGGAGCTCCCCCTAGTGGTGACTGCAGACAGGATCTTATAATGTATCTCTGTATACAGGGAGCTCCCCCTAGTGGTGGCTGCAGACAGGATCTTATCATGTATCTCTATACAGGGAGCTCCCCCTAGTGGTGGCTACAGACAGGATCTTATCATGTATCTCTGTATACAGGGAGCTCCCCCTAGTGGTGGCTGCAGACAGGATCTTATCATGTATCTCTGTATACAAGGAGCGCCCCCTAGTGGTGGCTGCAGACAGGATCTTATCATGTATCTCTGTATACAGGGAGCTCCCCCTAGTGGTGACTGCAGACAGGATCTTATCATGTATCTCTGTATACAGGGAGCTCCCCCTAGTGGTGACTGCAGACAGGGTCTTATCATGTATCTCTGTATACAGGGAGCTCCCCCTAGTGGTGGCTGCAGACAGGGTCTTATCATGTATCTCTGTATACAGGGAGCTCCCCCTAGTGGTGGCTGCAGACAGGATCTTATCATGTATATCTGTATACAGGGAGCTCCCCCTAGTGGTGACTGCAGACAGGATCTTATCATGTATCTCTGTATACAGGGAGCTCCCCCTAGTGGTGGCTGCAGACAGGATCTTATCATGTATCTCTGTATACAGGGAGCTCCTTCTAGTGGTGGCTGCAGACAGAATCTTATCCTGTATCTCTGTATACAGGGAGCGCCCCCTAGTGGTGACTGCAGACAATCTTATGTATCTCTGTATACAGCATTCTGTATACGCAGGGGATTTTGACCGACACTTAATGGTCCCCAGTAACTTTGCTTTCCTGATTCTGTTATATATGGTCCTATACTCAGAGCTTCTCTCGCTCTTTTGCACAATCCCGTGCGCCTTGGTGAAGTTTTTCTGACAACCTGTATTTTCTGCAGGGCGACCTCGACGCCGGAATACTTGGAACCCCTATAAGGCCTCCCCAATCCGTGAGGACTCCCCTTACCGGAAAACTATGGGATCTGACTCTGAAGGAGAAGGTCCACCCCGCAAAAAGAGGCCAATGGACTGGTCCAGCTTAAGAGGGATCATCAGTGATGATGGCGACAGTGATTGATGGGTTAAATATCTGTGATCTCGTGTACACACAGGACTCATAGAAGAAAATAACTGGAGGTGTCATCACCATGTGCGAAGAAAACCCACTCCAGTGATGGGACTACAACTCCCAGCATTCAAACTGTGGTGTAAAGACCACTGAGGTGCGGGGTCTCCTGTGCCTCATGTCTCCGCAATGGCCTGTCGCACTCACACTTGCATACACCGGGGGGGCGCGCGCACACACACACACCGGCGCTCACATGCGCACACACACACACCGGCGCTCTTACACACACACACACGCTCACACGCGCGCGCGCGCGCGCTCACACACACACAGGCGCGCACACTCACTCCCATATCTCTGTGTACCGTTTTTTCCTGTCTGTCGCGATATTTGTTTTTTAATTAATTTTTATGTATTTTGTTGTAAATAAATTAGGTTTTTTTTTCCATAAATATTTGGTAAATTCATCTTTTATTTAGAAATCTACATGTATATCGCACCCACGGCTGAAAAATAAGGATCCTATGGAGAGATGTCGTCTGCATGAAAAAAATAAACGAGAAACTGCGACGGGGAAGGGGTCCGCCGCCCGCCACCACCCGGGGGGGGAGGGGTCCGCCGCCCGCTACCGTCCTCCATACAGTCACACAAAAATAAAATCGTCTTTATCTTGTAGCATTCGCTCTGCGCGGCCGGTGTCGCCGTCCTCTGCGGGGAAAAAGCCATCTGCAACTTCCTGCGGCGGTGACCTCTGCGCGGCCGGTGTCGCCGTCCTCTGCGGGGGAAAAAGCCATCTGCAACTTCCTGCGGCGGTGACCTCTGCGCGGACGGAGACTTGTGCCCAAATCTGCGGCTTTTTCTATCCGTCGTATTAATATGAAGCCGCGACTGCTCCGGACATCTTCAATGTTTCTATCCTGCGTTTTCCAGATCTCTGCTAGCTGTCAGTGTATGGAAGCTTCTCACAGCTGCGGGTCCGTTACAAAGTGTCCGGTCTACTCCTCCTAAAGAGGACTGATACGCTTTACCTGCCCCGATACATTGTAACAAACTGAGGATTGTTCTGAGACTGGATGCGATTGTAACGGCCCCGCAGCTGTGGAGATCCTCGCAGCGGAGGACGCGGCATCGGCTGCTACTAGTAGAAAGTTGCAGATGAGGATTTGCGCACAGAAGACTGCACCGTCCCTTTTGGGGGGCTGCTGGTGTCCATTGTCTGGCGGGCTGGACTCTAGCACCAGCGATCGTCCGTTTTAGTCCTTGTGGCAGTCGGAGCGGCTTCATCTGAAGCCCCAGACGGGGATGAGGTTGCGGGTTTCCCGCTCGTAGATGTCGGGGATGAGTCCGAGCGGAGACGGCACCAGCCTCACCGTGTTTTTACCGAAGAGCTTCTTCTCGTACTGGATCAGCTGCTGCCAGAAGCCGGCGTTGGGCCGCACCACCGGCCTCCGGGTCTTCACCCACTGGTGGGCGTCCAGTAGTGACAGGCGGTGGTACTTCATCAGATAGGCGATACAGAGCGTGGCGGAGCGGCTGACCCCCGCCACACAGTGCACCAATGTCCTGCCGTTTCGCTTCCCGTTCTGGTGGATCCGATCCGCCACCGAATCAAAGTAGAGGGCGAGCGGTGCGTGCGGCAGGTCCGGCACCGGCACTTTGATGTAATCCACGTCTGGCCAGTTGGAGTTGGGAATCTCCAGCGTGGCGTTGACGATGCAGGTGACGTTGCGGGCGTAGACGAGCTGCCGGCTGCCCGCCGCGTTCCCGCTGGAGAGGTAGAGGCAGGGGCTGATCTGGGCGATGCTGCTCAGGCTGGACAGTCCGGTGCTGGACGCTCCCCCCGCCGCCGTGGGTTTGGTGGACAGAGCCGGGGCTGGGGGGGGGAGAGCGGCGTAGGAGCCGGTGACTGCGGAAATTCATGGTGGGCAACTGCAGGGGCATAAAGATCGGGTCCTGGCAGAAGGCGCGGGGGTCCTGGCAGAAGGCGCGGGTCCTGCAGATGGAGCGGGTCCTGGCAGAAGGGGCTCCGGATCAGTCGCTGCTATCAATCACTTCCCACGACCTGTGACAACAAAGGTGAAATCAGATGACCCTAGGATCCAGGCGCCCCCCAAACATCAGACCCCAAATCCTAACGTTCCCATTCATCACCCGGTATCCACGCTCTGCTCACTGTCTCCGCAGAGCTACAGCTGAGGGGTCGTCACAATGTATGCAGCTATACGATATGAACCAGCCATTCCCTAACAGCAAGCAGAGGCGGTGAACGTGTGAAGCCGTGCGGTGATGGCGTCAGTGTGGATGTGAGTGGGCCCGGGCGAGCGCCACGTGTGCAGGTTCTGGGCGCTGATCAGTGCGGGTCAAGGCGGCACCGAGGTATGAAGGACCCATGTGAGTCACGCAGTGAATCAGAGGCCGGAGGGGGAGGGGGTGACACCGCGCATCTGTGACTCTCCTGCACAGGGCTGCCACCACGTGTGACGGCACTGCCCACCCCTGCCACGCGGAAACTCCCCACTTCCAGTGTGCAGTGCGAGGGTTAACAACACTTACTTCCTGCCGGCCCTGTATAAAGGGCAGCAACAGTACAGGGCAGTGTATAGGGGGACAGCCCGGCAGTGACTGTATGGGGGCAGTGTATAGGGGGCACAGGTGTGCAGTGACTATGGGGGCAGTGTATAGGGGGCAGCAACAGTACAGGGCAGTGTATAGGGGGACAGCCCGGCAGTGACTGTATGGGGGCAGTGTATAGGGGGCACAGGTGTGCAGTGACTATGGGGGCAGTGTATAGGGGGCACAGGTGTGCAGTGACTATGGGGGCAGTGTATAGGGGGACAGGCCGGCAGTGACTGTATGGGGGCAGTGTATAGGGGGACAGCCCGGCAGTGACTGTATGGGGGCAGTGTATAGGGGGCACAGTGCGGCAGTGATTATGGGGCAGTGTATAGGGGGCACAGTGCGGCAGTGATTATGGGGCAGTGTATAGGGGGCACAGTCCGGCAGTGATTATGGGGCAGTGTATAGGGGGCACAGTCCGGCAGTGATTATGGAGCAGCGTATAGGGGGCACAGTGCGGCAGTGATTATGGGGCAGTGTATAGGGGGCACGGCGGGGCAGTGTATAGGGGGGTACAGGCCGGCAATGATTATGGGGCAGTGTATAGGGGGTACAGGCCGGCAATGATTATGGGGCAGTGTATAGGGGGGGCACAGTCCGGCAGTTATTATGGGGCAGTGTATAGGGGGTACAGGCCGCCAGTGATTATGGGGGCAGTGTATAGGGGGTACAAGCCGGCAGTTATTATGGGGCAGTGTATAGGGGGCACGGCGCGGCAGTGATTATGGGGCAGTGTATAGGAGGCACAGTGCGGCAGTGACTGTATGGGGGCAGTGTATAGGGGGCACAGTGCGGCAGTGATTATGGGGCAGTGTATAGGGGGCACAGTGCGGCAGTGATTATGGGGCAGTGTATAGGGGGCACAGTCCGGCAGTGATTATGGGGCAGTGTATAGGGGGCACAGTCCGGCAGTGATTATGGAGCAGCGTATAGGGGGCACAGTGCGGCAGTGATTATGGGGCAGTGTATAGGGGGCACGGCGGGGCAGTGTATAGGGGGGTACAGGCCGGCAATGATTATGGGGCAGTGTATAGGGGGTACAGGCCGGCAATGATTATGGGGCAGTGTATAGGGGGGGCACAGTCCGGCAGTTATTATGGGGCAGTGTATAGGGGGTACAGGCCGCCAGTGATTATGGGGGCAGTGTATAGGGGGTACAAGCCGGCAGTTATTATGGGGCAGTGTATAGGGGGCACGGCGCGGCAGTGATTATGGGGCAGTGTATAGGAGGCACAGTGCGGCAGTGATTATGGGGCAGTGTATAGGGGGGCACAGTGCGGCAGTGACTGTATGGGGGCAGTGTATAGGGGGCACAGTGCGGCAGTGATTATGGGGCAGTGTATAGGGGGCACAGTGCGGCAGTGATTATGGGGCAGTGTATAGGGGGCACAGTGCGGCAGTGATTATGGGGCAGTGTATAGGGGGCACAGTGCGGCAGTGATTATGGGGCAGTGTATAGGGGGCACAGTGCGGCAGTGATTATGGGGCAGTGTATAGGGGGCACAGTGCGGCAGTGATTATGGGGCAGTGTATAGGGGGCACAGTGCGGCAGTGATTATGGGGCAGTGTATAGGGGGCACAGTGCGGCAGTGATTATGGGGCAGTGTATAGGGGGCACAGTGCGGCAGTGATTATGGGGCAGTGTATAGGGGACACAGTGCGGCAGTGATTATGGGGCAGTGTATAGGGGGCACAGTGCGGCAGTGATTATGGGGCAGTGTATAGGGGGCACAGTGCGGCAATGATTATGGGGCAGTGTATAGGGGGCACAGTGCGGCAGTGATTATGGGGCAGTGTATAGGGGGCACAGTGCGGCAGTGATTATGGGGCAGTGTATAGGGGACACAGTGCGGCAGTGATTATGGGGCAGTGTATAGGGGACACAGTGCGGCAGTGATTATGGGGCAGTGTATAGGGGGCACAGTGCGGCAGTGATTATGGGGCAGTGTATAGGGGGCACAGTGCGGCAATGATTATGGGGCAGTGTATAGGGGACACAGTGCGGCAGTGATTATGGGGCAGTGTATAGGGGGAACAGTGCGGCAGTGATTATGGGGCAGTGTATAGGGGACACAGTGCGGCAGTGATTATGGGGCAGTGTATAGGGGGCACAGTGCGGCAGTGATTATGGGGCAGTGTATAGGGGGCACAGTGCGGCAGTGATTATGGGGCAGTGTATAGGGGGCACAGTGGGGCAGTGTATAGGGGGCACAGAGCGGCAGTGATTATGGGGCAGTGTATAGGGGCACGGCGCGGCGTCTTACCTGCTGGCACTGTCTCATGCCGGCTCGGTGTGGCGGTGCAGCGTGCGCGGCTCCTCCGGCTTTATGTGCTGCTCTGCGGAGAGGATGATGCAGGGTGTGAGGGGGGCGTGTGAGAGGCAGAGACACATGATGCCCCCTCACTGCTATACATATTCATGCCAGGAGCTGCGAGCCGCTTCCGTTAACCCCTCAGCCGCTGCACTGGAGCCGACTTGAGAGCTGCGCTGCCATGCTGCAGCACCCTCCTCCCTGTTAACCCTTCACATGCTCCTGGGATCTCCCCCTCCCTATCACATGGCATTAACCTTGCACTACACGTCATCCTCCAGAGCATCGCTCCTTCTGCAGAGCATTGCGCCCTCGGCAGCTGCACTTCACCTGGCAGGTAGCGGCTCTTCCGGTGACTGTGATGTCACAGGGTGTCAGGTGGGGGCGGGGAGAGGTGCAAAGATTTATGACATCATCACTGACACAATAACCGTCCAATCCGGTGCGGCCTCTCGGCGGATGTCATCAGCTTATTTGTGTTTCCACGGCGACGAATCTAGACTGAAAATAGAAAGTGCAAGGGATGAAGGTGACGCGGTGCCCGGACGACAAAGAGCTCGACGCGGGGGCAGGGCCGGCACCACAACGCACCCCAATATGAGGCCTGACCAACCCCGGCCCACAGAGAAACCGCGCAACACTGGGGGACGACACCGAGCCGGCGGGATGACGGGGTGCGACATAGCGATACTGCAGGGAGCGCACACATGTACAGTCCATACAGGGCAGACATTACTAATCCATCCTGCAGGGGGCGCACACATGTACAGTCCATACAGGGGAGACATTACTAATCCATCCTGCAGGGAGCGCACACATGTACCGTCCATACAGGGCAGACATTACTAATCCATCCTGCAGGGGGCGCACACATGTACCGTCCATACAGGGCAGACATTACTAATCCATCCTGCAGGGAGCGCACACATGTACCGTCCATACAGGGCAGACATTACTAATCCATCCTGCAGGGGGCGCACACATGTACAGTCCATACAGGGCAGACATTACTAATCCATCCTGCAGGGAGCGCACACATGTACAGTGCATACAGGGCAGACATTACTAATCCATCCTGCAGGGGGCGCACACATGTACAGTGCATACAGGGAAGACATTACTAATCCATCCTGCAGGGAGCGCACACATGTACCGTCCATACAGGGCAGACATTACTAATCCATCCTGCAGGGGGCGCACACATGTACCGTCCATACAGGGCAGACATTACTAATCCATCCTGCAGGGAGCGCACACATGTACCGTCCATACAGGGCAGACATTACTAATCCATCCTGCAGGGAGCGCACACATGTACCGTCCATACAGGGCAGACATTACTAATCCATCCTGCAGGGAGCGCACACATGTACCGTCCATACAGGGCAGACATTACTAATCCATCCTGCAGGGGGCGCACACATGTACAGTGCATACAGGGCAGACATTACTAATCCATCCTGCAGGGAGCGCACACATGTACAGTCCATACAGGGCAGACATTACTAATCCATCCTGCAGGGAGCGCACACATGTACCGTCCATACAGGGCAGACATTAGTAATCCATCCTGCAGGGAGCGCACACATGTACCGTCCATACAGGGCAGACATTACTAATCCATCCTGCAGGGAGCGCACACATGTACCGTCCATACAGGGCAGACATTACTAATCCATCCTGCAGGGAGCGCACACATGTACGGTCCATACAGGGCAGACATTACTAATCCATCCTGCAGGGGGCGCACACATGTACAGTCCATACAGGGCAGACATTACTAATCCATCCTGCAGGGGGCGCACACATGTACAGTCCATACAGGGCCGACATTACTAATCCATCCTGCAGGGAGCGCACACATGTACAGTGCATACAGGGCAGACATAACTAATCCATCCTGCAGGGAGCGCACACATGTACCGTCCATACAGGGCAGACATTACTAATCCATCCTGCAGGGAGCGCACACATGTACAGTGCATACAGTGCAGACATTACTAATCCATCCTGCAGGGGGCGCACACATGAACAGTGCATACAGGGCAGACATTACTAATCCATCCTGCAGGGAGCGCACACATGTACAGTGCATACAGGGAAGACATTACTAATCCATCCTGCAGGGGGCGCACACATGTACAGTCCATACAGGGCAGACATTACTAATCCATCCTGCAGGGGGCGCACACATGTACAGTGCATACAGGGCAGACATTACTAATCCATCCTGCAGGGGGCGCACACATGTACAGTGCATACAGGGCAGACATTACTAATCCATCCTGCAGGGGGCGCACACATGTACAGTCTATACAGGGCAACCATTACTAATCCATCCTGCAGGGAGCGCACACATGTACAGTCCATACAGGGCAGACATTACTAATCCATCCTGCAGAGAGCGCACACATGTACAGTCCATACAGGGCAGACATTACTAATCCATCCTGCAGGGGGCGCACACATGTACAGTCCATACAGGGCAGACATTACTAATCCATCCTGCAGGGGGCGCACACATGTACCGTCCATACAGGGCAGACATTACTAATCCATCCTGCAGGGGGCGCACACATGTACCGTCCATACAGGGCAGACATTACTAATCCATCCTGCAGGGGGCGCACACATGTACAGTGCATACAGGGCAGACATTACTAATCCATCCTGCAGGGGGCGCACACATGTACAGTGCATACAGGGCAGACATTACTAATCCATCCTGCAGGGGGCGCACACATGTACAGTCCATACAGGGCATACATTACTAATCCATCCTGCAGAGAGCGCACACATGTACAGTCCATACAGGGCAGACATTACTAATCCATCCTGCAGGGAGCGCACACATGTACAGTCCATACAGGGCAGACATTACTAATCCATCCTGCAGGGAGCGCACACATGTACAGTCCATACAGGGCCGACATTACTAATCCATCCTGCAGGGGGCGCACACATGTACCGTCCATACAGGGCAGACATTACTAATCCATCCTGCAGAGAGCGCACACATGTACCGTCCATACAGGGCAGACATTACTAATCCATCCTGCAGAGAGCGCACACATGTACCGTCCATACAGGGCAGACATTACTAATCCATCCTGCAGGGGGCGCACACATGTACGGTCCATACAGGGCAGACATTACTAATCCATCCTGCAGGAAGCGCACACATGTACCGTCCATACAGGGCAGACATTACTAATCCATCCTGCAGGGAGCGCACACATGTACCGTCCATACAGGGCAGACATTACTAATCCATCCTGCAGGGAACGCACACATGTACAGTCCATACAGGGCAGACATTACTAATCCATCCTGCAGGGGGCGCACACATGTACAGTGCATACAGGGCAGACATTACTAATCTATCCTGCAGGGGGCGCACACATGTACCGTCCATACAGGGCAGACATTACTAATCCATCCTGCAGGGGGCGCACACATGTACAGTCCATACAGGGCAGACATTACTAATCCATCCTGCAGGGAGCGCACACATGTACCGTCCATACAGGGCAGACATTACTAATCCATCCTGCAGGGAACGCACACATGTACAGTCCATACAGGGCAGACATTACTAATCCATCCTGCAGGGGGCGCACACATGTACAGTGCATACAGGGCAGACATTACTAATCCATCCTACAAGGGGGCGCACACATGTACAGTCCATACAGGGCAGACATTACTAATCCATCCTGCAGGGAGCGCACACATGTACAGTCCATACAGGGCAGACATTACTAATCCATCCTGCAGGGAGCGCACACATGTACGGTCCATACAGGGCAGACATTACTAATCCATCCTGCAGGGGGCGCACACATGTACAGTCCATACAGGGCAGACATTACTAATCCATCCTGCAGGGAGCGCACACATGTACCGTCCATACAGGGCAGACATTACTAATCCATCCTGCAGGGGGCGCACACATGTACAGTCCATACAGGGCAGACATTACTAATCCATCCTGCAGGGGGCGCACACATGTACAGTCCATGCAGGACAGACATTACTAATCCATCCTGCAGGGAGCGCACACATGTACAGTGCATACAGCGCAGACATTACTAATCCATCCTGCAGGGAGCGCACACATGTACAGTGCATACAGGGCAGACATTACTAATCCATCCTGCAGGGGGCGCACACATGTACAGTGCATACAGCGCAGACATTACTAATCCATCCTGCAGGGGGCGCACACATGTACAGTCCATACAGGGTAGACATTACTAATCCATCCTGCAGGGAGCGCACACATGTACAGTGCATACAGGGCAGACATTACTAATCCATCCTGCAGGGGGCGCACACATGTACCGTCCATACAGGGCAGACATTACTAATCCATACTGCAGGGGGCGCACACATGTACCGTCCATACCGGGCAGACATTACTAATCCATACTGCAGGGGGCGCACACATGTACCGTCCATACAGCGCAGACATTACTAATCCATCCTGCAGGGGGCACACACATGTACGGTCCATACAGGGCAGACATTACTAATCCATCCTGCAGGGAGCGCACACATGTACGGTCCATACAGGGCAGACATTACTAATCCATCCTGCAGGGGGCGCACACATGTACCGTCCATACAGGGCCGACATTACTAATCCATCCTGCAGGGAGCGCACACATGTACGGTCCATACAGGGCCGACATTACTAATCCATCCTGCAGGGGGCGCACACATGTACCGTCCATACAGGGCAGACATTACTAATCCATCCTGCAGGGGGCGCACACATGTACCGTCCATACAGGGCAGACATTACTAATCCATCCTGCAGGGAGCGCACACATGTACGGTCCATACAGGGCAGACATTACTAATCCATCCTGCAGGGGGCGCACACATGTACAGTCCATACAGGGCAGACATTACTAATCCATCCTGCAGGGGGCGCACACATGTACAGTCCATACAGGGCAGACATTACTAATCCATCCTGCAGGGGGCGCACACATGTACAGTCCATGCAGGACAGACATTACTAATCCATCCTGCAGGGAGCGCACACATGTACAGTGCATACAGCGCAGACATTACTAATCCATCCTGCAGGGAGCGCACACATGTACAGTCCATACAGGGCAGACATTACTAATCCATCCTGCAGGGGGCGCACACATGTACAGTGCATACAGGGCAGACATTACTAATCCATCCTGCAGGGAGCGCACACATGTACAGTCCATACAGGGCAGACATTACTAATCCATCCTGCAGGGGGCGCACACATTTACAGTCCATACAGGGCAGACATTACTAATCCATCCTGCAGGGGGCTCACACATGTACAGTCCATACAGGGCAGACATTACTAATCCATCCTGCAGAGAGCGCACACATGTACAGTGCATACAGGGCAGACATTACTAATCCATCCTGCAGGGGGCGCACACATGTACAGTCCATACAGGGCAGACATTACTAATCCATCCTGCAGGGGGCTCACACATGTACAGTCCATACAGTGCAGACATTACTAATCCATCCTGCAGGGGGCGCACACATGTACAATCCATACAGGGCAGACATTACTAATCCATCCTGCAGGGAACGCACACATGTACCGTCCATACAGGGTAGACATTACTAATCCATCCTGCAGGGAGCGCACACATGTACCGTCCATACAGGGCAGACATTACTAATCCATCCTGCAGGGGGCGCACACATGTACAGTGCATACAGGGCAGACATTACTAATCCATCCTGCAGGGAGCGCACACATGTACCGTCCATACAGGGCAGACATTACTAATCCATCCTGCAGGGAGCGCACACATGTACAGTCCATACAGGGCAGACATTACTAATCCATCCTGCAGGGGGCGCACACATGTACAGTCCATACAGGGCAGACATTACTAATCCATCCTGCAGGGGGCGCACACATGTACAGTCCTTACAGGGCAGACATTACTAATCCATCCTGCAGGGAGCGCACACATGTACAGTCCATACAGGGCAGACATTACTAATCCATCCTGCAGGGGGCGCACACATGTACAGTCCATACAGGGCAGACATTACTAATCCATCCTGCAGGGGGCGCACACATGTACAGTCCTTACAGGGCAGACATTACTAATCCATCCTGCAGGGAGCGCACACATGTACCGTCCATACAGGGCAGACATTACTAATCCATCCTGCAGGGAGCGCACACATGTACAGTCCATACAGGGCAGACATTACTAATCTATCCTGCAGGGAGCGCACACATGTACAGTCTATACAGGGCAGACATTACTAATCTATCCTGCAGGGGGCGCACACATGTACAGTCTATACAGGGCAGACATGACTAATCCATCCTGCAGGGGGCGCACATATGTACCGTCCATACAGGGCAGACATTACTAATCCATCCTGCAGGGGGCGCACACATGTACAGTCCATACAGGGCAGACATTACTAATCCATCCTGCAGGGAGCGCACACATGTACAGTCCATACAGGGCAGACATTACTAATCCATCCTGCAGGGGGCGCACACATGTACAGTCCATACAGGGCCGACATTACTAATCCATCCTGCAGGGGGCGCACACATGTACCGTCCATACAGGGCAGACATTACTAATCCATCCTGCAGGGAGCGCACACATGTACAGTCCATACAGGGCAGACATTACTAATCCATCCTGCAGGGGGCGCACACATGTACAGTCCATACAGGGCAGACATTACTAATCCATCCTGCAGGGGGCGCACACATGTACGGTCCATACAGGGCAGACATTACTAATCCATCCTGCAGGGGGTGCACACAAGTACAGTCCATACAGGGCAGACATTACTAATCTATCCTGCAGGGAGCGCACACATGTACAGTCTATACAGGGCAGACATTACTAATCCATCCTGCAGGGGGCGCACACATGTACAGTCTATACAGGGCAGACATGACTAATCCATCCTGCAGGGGGCGCACACATGTACCGTCCATACAGGGCAGACATTACTAATCCATCCTGCAGGGGGCGCACACATGTACAGTCCATACAGGGCAGACATTACTAATCCATCCTGCAGGGAGCGCACACATGTACCGTCCATACAGGGCAGACATTACTAATCCATCCTGCAGGGAGCGCACACATGTACGGTCCATACAGGGCAGACATTACTAATCTATCCTGCAGGGAGCGCACACATGTACCGTCCATACAGGGCAGACATTACTAATCCATCCTGCAGGGAGCGCACACATGTACAGTCCATACAGGGCAGACATTACTAATCCATCCTGCAGGGGGCGCACACATGTACAGTCCATACAGGGCAGACATTACTAATCCATCCTGCAGGGAGCGCACACATGTACAGTCCATACAGGGCAGACATTACTAATCCATCCTGCAGGGGGCGCACACATGTACCGTCCATACAGGGCAGACATTACTAATCCATCCTGCAGGGAGCGCACACATGTACAGTCCATACAGGGCAGACATTACTAATCCATCCTGCAGGGGGCGCACACATGTACAGTCCATACAGGGCAGACATTACTAATCCATCCTGCAGGGGGCGCACACATGTACGGTCCATACAGGGCAGACATTACTAATCCATCCTGCAGGGGGCGCACACATGTACAGTCCATACAGGGCAGACATTACTAATCCATCCTGCAGGGGGCGCACACATGTACAGTCCATACAGGGCAGACATTACTAATCCATCCTGCAGGGAGCGAACACATGTACAGTCCATACAGGGCAGACATTACTAATCCATCCTGCAGGGGGCGCACACATGTACAGTCCATACAGGGCAGATATTACTAATCCATCCTGCAGGGGGCACACACATGTACCGTCCATACAGGGCAGACATTACTAATCCATCCTGCAGGGGGCGCACACATGTACCGTCCATACAGGGCAGACATTACTAATCCATCCTGCAGGGGGCGCACACATGTACAGTCCATACAGGGCAGACATTACTAATCCATCCTGCAGGGGGCGCACACATGTACAGTGCATACAGGGAAGACATTGCTAATCCATCCTGCAGGGAGCGCACACATGTACAGTGCATACAGGGCAGACATTACTAATCCATCCTGCAGGGGGCACACACATGTACCGTCCATACAGGGCAGACATTACTAATCCATCCTGCAGGGGGGGCACACATGTACAGTCCATACAGGGCAGACATTACTAATCCATCCTGCAGGGAGTGCACACATGTACAGTCCATACAGGGCAGACATTACTAATCCATCCTGCAGGGAGCGCACACATGTACCGTCCATACAGGACAGACATTACTAATCCATCCTGCAGGGGGCACACACATGTACCGTCCATACAGGGAAGACATTACTAATCCATCCTGCAGGAGGCGCACACATGTACAGTCCATACAGGGAAGACATTACTAATCCATCCTGCAGGGGGCACACACATGTACCGTCCATACAGGGAAGACATTACTAATCCATCCTGCAGGGGGCACACACATGTACCGTCCATACAGGGAAGACATTACTAATCCATCCTGCAGGGGGCGCACACATGTACAGTGCATACAGGGCAGACATTACTAATCCATCCTGCAGGGGGCGCACACATGTACAGTCCATACAGTGCAGACATTACTAATCCATCCTGCAGGGAGCGCACACATGTACAGTACATACAGGGCAGACATTACTAATCCATCCTGCAGGGAGCGCACACATGTACAGTACATACAGGGCAGACATTACTAATCCATCCTGCAGGGAGCGCACACATGTACCGTCCATACAGGGCAGACATTACTAATCCATCCTGCAGGGGGCGCACACATGTACAGTGCATACAGGGCAGACATTACTAATCCATCCTGCAGGGAGCGCACACATGTACAGTACATACAGGGCAGACATTACTAATCCATCCTGCAGGGAGCGCACACATGTACCGTCCATACAGGGCAGACATTACTAATCCATCCTGCAGGGGGCGCACACATGTACAGTCCATACAGGGCAGACATTACTAATCCATCCTGCAGGGAGCGCACACATGTACCGTCCATACAGGGCAGACATTACTAATCCATCCTGCAGGGAGCGCACACATGTACCGTCCATACAGGACAGACATTACTAATCCATCCTGCAGGGGGCACACACATGTACCGTCCATACAGGGAAGACATTACTAATCCATCCTGCAGGGAGCGCACACATGTACAGTCCATACAGGGCAGACATTACTAATCCATCCTGCAGGGAGCGCACACATGTACAGTCCATACAGGGCAGACATTACTAATCCATCCTGCAGGGAGCGCACACATGTACCGTCCATACAGGGCAGACATTACTAATCCATCCTGCAGGGGGCGCACACATGTACAGTCCATACAGGGCAGACATTACTAATCCATCCTGCAGGGAGCGCACACATGTACCGTCCATACAGGGCAGACATTACTAATCCATCCTGCAGGGGGCGCACACATGTACAGTCCATACAGGGCAGACATTACTAATCCATCCTGCAGGGAGCGCACACATGTACAGTCCATACAGGGCAGACATTACTAATCCATCCTGCAGGGGGCGCACACATGTACAGTCCATACAGGGCAGACATTACTAATCCATCCTGCAGGGGGCGCACACATGTACCGTCCATAGAGGGCAGACATTACTAATCCATCCTGCAGGAGGCGCACACATGTACAGTCCATACAGGGCAGACATTACTAATCCATCCTGCAGGGAGCGCACACATGTACAGTGCATACAGGGCAGACATTACTAATCCATCCTGCAGGGGGCGCACACATGTACAGTCCATACAGGGCAGACATTACTAATCCATCCTGCAGGGGGCGCACACATGTACAGTGCATACAGGGCAGACATGACTAATCCATCCTGCAGGGAGCGCACACATGTACAGTGCATACAGGGCAGACATTACTAATCCATCCTACAGGGAGCGCACACATGTACAGTCCATACAGGGCAGACATTACTAATCCATCCTGCAGGGAGCACACACATGTACAGTCCATACAGGGCAGACATTACTAATCCATCCTGCAGGGGGCGCACACATGTAAAGTCCATACAGGGCAGACATTACTAATCCATCCTGCAGGGGGCGCACACATGTACAGTCCATACAGGGCAGACATTACTAATCCATCCTGCAGGGAGCGCACACATGTACAGTCCATACAGGGCAGACATTACTAATCCATCCTGCAGGGGGCGCACACATGTACCGTCCATACAGTGCAGACATTACTAATCCATCCTGCAGGGGGCGCACACATGTACAGTGCATACAGCGCAGACATTACTAATCCATCCTGCAGGGGGCGCACACATGTACAGTCCATACAGGGCAGACATTACTAATCCATCCTGCAGGGAGCGCACACATGTACAGTCCATACAGGGCAGACATTACTAATCCATCCTGCAGGGAGCGCACACATGTACAGTCCATACAGGGCAGACATTACTAATCCATCCTGCAGGGAGCGCACACATGTACAGTCCATACAGGGCAGACATTACTAATCCATCCTGCAGGGAGCGCACACATGTACAGTCCATACAGGGCAGACATTACTAATCCATCCTGCAGGGAGCGCACACATGTACAGTGCATACAGGGCAGACATTACTAATCCATCCTGCAGGGAGCGCACACATGTACCGTCCATACAGTGCAGACATTACTAATCCATCCTGCAGGGAGCGCACACATGTACAGTCCATACAGGGCAGACATTACTAATCCATCCTGCGGGGAGCGCACACATATACCGTCCATACAGGGCATACATTACTAATCCATCCTGCAGGGAGCGCACACATGTACAGTGCATACAGGGCAGACATTACTAATCCATCCTGCAGGGAGCGCACACATGTACAGTGCATACAGGGCAGACATTACTAATCTATCCTGCAGGGAGCGCACACATGTACCGTCCATACAGGGCAGACATTACTAATCTATCCTGCAGGGAGCGCACACATGTACCGTCCATACAGGGCAGACATTACTAATCCATCCTGCAGGGAGCGCACACATGTACAGTGCATACAGGGCAGACATTACTAATCCATCCTGCAGGGAGCGCACACATGTACAGTGCATACAGGGCAGACATTACTAATCCATCCTGCAGGGAGCGCACACATGTACAGTGCATACAGGGCAGACATTACTAATCCATCCTGCAGGGAGCGCACACATGTACAGTGCATACAGGGCAGACATTACTAATCCATCCTGCAGGGGGCGCACACATGTACAGTCCATACAGGGGAGACATTACTAATCCATCCTGCAGGGGGAGCACACATGTACCGTCCATACAGGGCAGACATTACTAATCCATCCTGCAGAGGGCGCACATATGTACAGTGCATACAGGGCAGACATTACTAATCCATCCTGCAGGGGGCGCACACAGGTACCGTCCATACAGGGCAGACATTACTAATCCATCCTGCAGGGAGCGCACACATGTACAGTGCATACAGGGCAGACATTACTAATCCATCCTGCAGGGAGCGCACACATGTACAGTGCATACAGGGCAGACATTACTAATCCATCCTGCAGGGGGCGCACACATGTACAGTCCATACAGGGGAGACATTACTAATCCATCCTGCAGGGGGAGCACACATGTACCGTCCATACAGGGCAGACATTACTAATCCATCCTGCAGAGGGCGCACATATGTAGAGTGCATACGGGGCAGACATTACTAATCCATCCTGCAGGGGGCGCACACAGGTACCGTCCATACAGTGCAGACATTACTAATCCATCCTGCAGAGGGCGCACACATGTACAGTGCATACAGGGCAGACATTACTAATCCATCCTGCAGGGAGCACACACATGTACCGTCCATACAGGGCAGACATTACTAATCCATCCTGCAGGGTGCGCACACATGTACAGTCCATACAGGGCAGACATTACCAATCCATCCTGCAGGGGGCGCACACATGTACCGTCCATACAGGGCAGACATTACTAATTCATCCTGCAGGAGGCGCACACATGTACCGTCCATACAGCGCAGACATTACTAATCTATCCTGCAGGGGGCGCACACATGTACAGTCCATACAGGGCAGACATTATTAATCCATCCTGCAGGGGGCGCACACATGTACAGTCCATACAGTGCAGACATTACTAATCCATCCTGCAGGGAGCGCACACATGTACCGTCCATACAGGGCAGACATTATTAATCCATCCTGCAGGGGGCGCACACATGTACCGTCCATACAGTGCAGACATTACTAATCCATCCTGCAGGGAGCGCACACATGTACCGTCCATACAGGGCAGACATTACTAATCTATCCTGCAGGGAGCGCACACATGTACCGTCCATACAGGGCAGACATTACTAATCCATCCTGCAGGGAGCGCACACATGTACAGTGCATACAGGGCAGACATTACTAATCCATCCTGCAGGGAGCGCACACATGTACAGTGCATACAGGGCAGACATTACTAATCCATCCTGCAGGGAGCGCACACATGTACAGTGCATACAGGGCAGACATTACTAATCCATCCTGCAGGGAGCGCACACATGTACAGTGCATACAGGGCAGACATTACTAATCCATCCTGCAGGGGGCGCACACATGTACAGTCCATACAGGGGAGACATTACTAATCCATCCTGCAGGGGGAGCACACATGTACCGTCCATACAGGGCAGACATTACTAATCCATCCTGCAGAGGGCGCACATATGTACAGTGCATACAGGGCAGACATTACTAATCCATCCTGCAGGGGGCGCACACAGGTACCGTCCATACAGGGCAGACATTACTAATCCATCCTGCAGGGAGCGCACACATGTACAGTGCATACAGGGCAGACATTACTAATCCATCCTGCAGGGAGCGCACACATGTACAGTGCATACAGGGCAGACATTACTAATCCATCCTGCAGGGGGCGCACACATGTACAGTCCATACAGGGGAGACATTACTAATCCATCCTGCAGGGGGAGCACACATGTACCGTCCATACAGGGCAGACATTACTAATCCATCCTGCAGAGGGCGCACATATGTAGAGTGCATACGGGGCAGACATTACTAATCCATCCTGCAGGGGGCGCACACAGGTACCGTCCATACAGTGCAGACATTACTAATCCATCCTGCAGAGGGCGCACACATGTACAGTGCATACAGGGCAGACATTACTAATCCATCCTGCAGGGAGCACACACATGTACCGTCCATACAGGGCAGACATTACTAATCCATCCTGCAGGGTGCGCACACATGTACAGTCCATACAGGGCAGACATTACCAATCCATCCTGCAGGGGGCGCACACATGTACCGTCCATACAGGGCAGACATTACTAATTCATCCTGCAGGAGGCGCACACATGTACCGTCCATACAGCGCAGACATTACTAATCTATCCTGCAGGGGGCGCACACATGTACAGTCCATACAGGGCAGACATTATTAATCCATCCTGCAGGGGGCGCACACATGTACAGTCCATACAGTGCAGACATTACTAATCCATCCTGCAGGGAGCGCACACATGTACCGTCCATACAGGGCAGACATTATTAATCCATCCTGCAGGGGGCGCACACATGTACCGTCCATACAGTGCAGACATTACTAATCCATCCTGCAGGGAGCGCACACATGTACAGTCTATACAGGGCAGACATTACTAATCCATCCTGCAGGGAGCGCACACATGTACAGTGCATACAGGGCAGACATTACTAATCCATCCTGCAGGGAGCGCACACATGTACGGTCCATACAGGGCAGACATTACTAATCCATCCTGCAGGGAACGCACACATGTACAGTGCATACAGGGCAGACATTACTAATCCATCCTGCAGGGAGCGCACACATGTACCGTCCATACAGCGCAGACATTACTAATCCATCCTGCAGGGGGCGCACACATGTACAGTCCATACAGGGCAGACATTACTAATCCATCCTGCAGGGGGCGCACACATGTACAGTCTATACAGGGCAGACATTACTTTTCCATCCTGCAGGGGGCGCACACATGTACAGTCCATAAAGGGCAGACAATACTAATCCATCCTGCAGGGGGCGCACACATGTACAGTGCATACAGGGCAGACATTACTAATCCATCCTGCAGGGAGCGCACACATGTACTGTCCATACAGGGCAGACATTACTAATCCATCCTGCAGGGGGCGCACACATGTACAGTCCATACAGGGCAGACATTACTAATCCATCCTGCAGGGGGCGCACACATGTACAGTGCATACAGGGCAGACATTACTAATCCATCCTGCAGAGAGCGCATACATGTACAGTGCATACAGCGCAGACATTACTAATCCATCCTGCAGGGGGCGCACACATGTACAGTCCATACAGGGCAGACATTACTAATCCATCCTGCAGGGGGCGCACACATGTACAGTGCATACAGGGCAGACATTACTAATCCATCCTGCAGGGGGCGCACACATGTACAGTCCATACAGGGCAGACATTACTAATCCATCCTGCAGGGGGCGCACACATATACCGTCCATACAGGGCAGACATTACTAATCCATCCTGCAGGGGGCGCACACATGTACGGTCCATACAGGGCAGACATTACTAATCCATCCTGCAGGGAGCGCACACATGTACAGTGCATACAGGGCAGACATTACTAATCCATCCTGCAGGGAGCGCACACATGTACAGTCTATACAGGGCAGACATTACTAATCCATCCTGCAGGGGGCGCACACATGTACAGTGCATACAGGGCAGACATTACTAATCTATGCTGCAGGGGGCGCACACATGTACAGTGCATACAGGGCAGACATTACTAATCCATCCTGCAGGGGGCGCACACATGTACAGTGCATACAGGGCAGACATTACTAATCTATGCTGCAAGGGGCGCACACATGTACAGTGCATACAGGGCAGATATTACTAATCCATTCTGCAGGGAGCGCACACATGTACCGTCCATACAGGACAGACATTACTAATCCATCCTGCAGGGGGCGCACACATGTACAGTCCATACAGGGCAGACATTACTAATCCATCCTGCAGGGGGCGCACACATGTACAGTGCATACAGGGCAGACATTACTAATCCATCCTGCAGGGAGCGCACACATGTACCGTCCATACAGGGCAGACATTACTAATCCATCCTGCAGGGAGCGCACACATGTACAGTCCATACAGGGCAGACATTACTAATCCATCCTGCAGGGACCGCACACATGTACCGTCCATACAGGGCAGACATTACTAATCCATCCTGCAGGGAGCGCACACATGTACAGTCCATACAGGGCAGACATTACTAATCCATCCTGCAGGGAGCGCACACATGTACCGTCCATACAGGGCAGACATTACTAATCCATCCTGCAGGGGGCGCACACATGTACCGTCCATACAGGGCAGACATTACTAATCCATCCTGCAGGGGGCGCACACATGTACAGTGCATACAGGGCAGACATTACTAATCCATCCTGCAGGGAGCGCACACATGTACAGTCCATACAGGGCAGACATTACTAATCTATCCTGCAGGGAGCGCACACATGTACAGTCTATACAGGGCAGACATTACTAATCTATCCTGCAGGGGGCGCACACATGTACCGTCCATACAGGGCAGACATTACTAATCCATCCTGCAGGGGGCGCACACATGTACAGTCTATACAGGGCAGACATGACTAATCCATCCTGCAGGGGGCGCACACATGTACCGTCCATACAGGGCAGACATTACTAATCCATCCTGCAGGGGGCGCACACATGTACAGTCCATACAGGGCAGACATTACTAATCCATCCTGCAGGGAGCGCACACATGTACAGTCCATACAGGGCAGACATTACTAATCCATCCTGCAGGGGGCGCACACATGTACAGTCCATACAGGGCAGACATTACTAATCCATCCTGCAGGGGGCGCACACATGTACCGTCCATACAGGGCAGACATTACTAATCCATCCTGCAGGGGGCGCACACATGTACCGTCCATACAGGGCAGACATTACTAATCCATCCTGCAGGGGGCGCACACATGTACCGTCCATACAGGGCAGACATTACTAATCCATCCTGCAGGGGGCGCACACATGTACAATCCATACAGGGCAGACATTACTAATCCATCCTGCAGGGAACGCACACATGTACCGTCCATACAGGGTAGACATTACTAATCCATCCTGCAGGGAGCGCACACATGTACCGTCCATACAGGGCAGACATTACTAATCCATCCTGCAGGGGGCGCACACATGTACAGTCCATACAGGGCAGACATTACTAATCCATCCTGCAGGGGGCGCACACATGTACAGTCCATACAGGGCAGACATTACTAATCCATCCTGCAGGGAGCGCACACATGTACCGTCCATACAGGGCAGACATTACTAATCCATCCTGCAGGGGGCGCACACATGTACAGTCCATACAGGGCAGACATTACTAATCTATCCTGCAGGGAGCGCACACATGTACAGTCTATACAGGGCAGACATTACTAATCTATCCTGCAGGGGGCGCACACATGTACAGTCTATACAGGGCAGACATGACTAATCCATCCTGCAGGGGGCGCACACATGTACCGTCCATACAGGGCAGACATTACTAATCCATCCTGCAGGGGGCGCACACATGTACAGTCCATACAGGGCAGACATTACTAATCCATCCTGCAGGGGGCGCACACATGTACAGTCCATACAGGGCAGACATTACTAATCCATCCTGCAGGGGGCGCACACATGTACAGTCCATACAGGGCAGACATTACTAATCCATCCTGCAGGGGGCGCACACATGTACCGTCCATACAGGGCAGACATTACTAATCCATCCTGCAGGGAGCGCACACATGTACAGTCCATACAGGGAAGACATTACTAATCCATCCTGCAGGGAGCGCACACATGTACCGTCCATACAGGGCAGACATTACTAATCCATCCTGCAGGGAGCGCACACATGTACAGTCCATACAGGGAAGACATTACTAATCCATCCTGCAGGGAGCGCACACATGTACCGTCCATACAGGGCAGACATTACTAATCCATCCTGCAGGGGGCGCACACATGTACAGTGCATACAGGGCAGACATTACTAATCCATCCTGCAGGGGGCGCACACATGTACAGTCCATACAAGGCAGACATTACTAATCCATCCTGCAGGGAGCGCACACATGTACAGTCCATACAGGGCAGACATTACTAATCCATCCTGCAGGGGGCGCACACATGTACAGTCCATACAGGGCAGACATTACTAATCCATCCTGCAGGGAGCGCACACATGTACAGTCCATACAGGGCAGACATTACTAATCCATCCTGCAGGGAGCGCACACATGTACCGTCCATACAGGGCAGACATTACTAATCCATCCTGCAGGGAGCGCACACATGTACCGTCCATACAGGGCAGACATTACTAATCCATCCTGCAGGGAGCGCACACATGTACCGTCCATACAGGGCAGACATTACTAATCCATCCTGCAGGGGACGCACACATGTACAGTCCATACAGGGCAGACATTACTAATCCATCCTGCAGGGAGCGCACACATGTACAGTGCATACAGGGCAGACATTACTAATCCATCCTGCAGGGGGCGCACACATGTACAGTCCATACAGCGCAGACATTACTAATCCATCCTGCAGGGGGCGCATACATGTACCGTCCATACAGGGCCGACATTACTAATCCATCCTGCAGGGGGCGCACACATGTACAGTCCATACAGGGCAGACATGACTAATCCATCCTGCAGGGAGCGCACACATGTACAGTCCATACGGGGCAGACATTACTAATCCATCCTGCAGGGAGTGCACACATGTACAGTGCATACAGGGCAGACATGACTAATCCATCCTGCAGGGAGCGCACACATGTAAAGTGCATACAGGGCAGACATTACTAATCCATCCTACAGGGAGCGCACACATGTACAGTCCATACAGGGCAGACATTACTAATCCATCCTGCAGGGGGCGCACACATGTACCGTCCATACAGGGCAGACATTACTAATCCATCCTGCAGGGAGCGCACACATGTACAGTCCATACAGGGCAGACATTACTAATCCATCCTGCAGGGAGCGCACACATGTACAGTCCATACAGGGCCGACATTACTAATCCATCCTGCAGGGGGCGCACACATGTACCGTCCATACAGGGCAGACATTACTAATCCATCCTGCAGGGAGCGCACACATGTACAGTCCATACAGGGCAGACATTACTAATCCATCCTGCAGGGGGCGCACACATGTACAGTCCATACAGGGCAGACATTACTAATCCATCCTGCAGGGGGCGCACACATGTACAGTCCATACAGGGTAGACATTACTAATCCATCCTGCAGGGGGCGGACACATGTACGGTCCATACAGGGCAGACATTACTAATCCATCCTGCAGGGGGCGCACACATGTACGGTCCATACAGGGCAGACATTACTAATCCATCCTGCAGGGGGCGCACTCATGTACAGTCCATACAGGGCAGACATTACTAATCCATCCTGCAGGGAGCGAACACATGTACAGTCCATACAGGGCAGACATTACTAATCCATCCTGCAGGGGGCGCACACATGTACAGTCCATACAGGGCAGATATTACTAATCCATCTTGCAGGGGGCACACACATGTACCGTCCATACAGGGCAGACATTACTAATCCATCCTGCAGGGGGCGCACACATGTACAGTCCATACAGGGCAGACATTACTAATCCATCCTGCAGGGGGCGCACACATGTACAGTCCATACAGGGCAGACATTACTAATCCATCCTGCAGGGAGCGCACACATGTACCGTCCATACAGGGCAGACATTACTAATCCATCCTGCAGGGAGCGCACACATGTACCGTCCATACAGGACAGACATTACTAATCCATCCTGCAGGGGGCACACATGTACAGTCCATACAGGGCAGACATTACTAATCCATCCTGCAGGGAGCGCACACATGTACAGTCCATACAGGGCAGACATTACTAATCCATCCTGCAGGGAGCGCACACATGTACCGTCCATACAGGGCAGACATTACTAATCCATCCTGCAGGGGGCGCACACATGTACAGTCCATACAGGGCAGACATTACTAATCCATCCTGCAGGGAGCGCACACATGTACCGTCCATACAGGGCAGACATTACTAATCCATCCTGCAGGGAGCGCACACATGTACAGTCCATACAGGGCAGACATTACTAATCCATCCTGCAGGGAGCGCACACATGTACAGTCCATACAGGGCAGACATTACTAATCCATCCTGCAGGGAGCGCACACATGTACCGTCCATACAGGGCAGACATTACTAATCCATCCTGCAGGGGGCGCACACATGTACAGTCCATACAGGGCAGACATTACTAATCCATCCTGCAGGGAGCGCACACATGTACCGTCCATACAGGGCAGACATTACTAATCCATCCTGCAGGGGGCGCACACATGTACAGTCCATACAGGGCAGACATTACTAATCCATCCTGCAGGGAGCGCACACATGTACAGTCCATACAGGGCAGACATTACTAATCCATCCTGCAGGGGGCGCACACATGTACAGTCCATACAGGGCAGACATTACTAATCCATCCTGCAGGGGGCGCACACATGTACCGTCCATACAGGGCAGACATTACTAATCCATCCTGCAGGGGGCGCACACATGTACAGTCCATACAGGGCAGACATTACTAATCCATCCTGCAGGGAGCGCACACATGTACAGTGCATACAGGGCAGACATTACTAATCCATCCTGCAGGGGGCGCACACATGTACCGACCATACAGGGCAGACATTACTAATTCATCCTGCAGGGGGCGCACACATGTACCGTCCATACAGGGCAGACATTACTAATCCATCCTGCAGGGAGCGCACACATGTACAGTGCATACAGGGCAGACATTACTAATCCATCCTGCAGGGGGCGCACACATGTACAGTCCATACAGGGCAGACATTACTAATCCATCCTGCAGGGGGCGCACACATGTACAGTGCATACAGGGCAGACATGACTAATCCATCCTGCAGGGAGCGCACACATGTACAGTGCATACAGGGCAGACATTACTAATCCATCCTACAGGGAGCGCACACATGTACAGTCCATACAGGGCAGACATTACTAATCCATCCTGCAGGGAGCACACACATGTACAGTCCATACAGGGCAGACATTACTAATCCATCCTGCAGGGGGCGCACACATGTACAGTCCATACAGGGCAGACATTACTAATCCATCCTGCAGGGGGCGCACACATGTACAGTCCATACAGGGCAGACATTACTAATCCATCCTGCAGGGGGCGCACACATGTACCGTCCATACAGTGCAGACATTACTAATCCATCCTGCAGGGGGCGCACACATGTACAGTGCATACAGCGCAGACATTACTAATCCATCCTGCAGGGGGCGCACACATGTACAGTCCATACAGGGCAGACATTACTAATCCATCCTGCAGGGAGCGCACACATGTACAGTCCATACAGGGCAGACATTACTAATCCATCCTGCAGGGAGCGCACACATGTACAGTCCATACAGGGCAGACATTACTAATCCATCCTGCAGGGAGCGCACACATGTACAGTCCATACAGGGCAGACATTACTAATCCATCCTGCAGGGAGCGCAAACATGTACAGTCCATACAGGGCAGACATTACTAATCCATCCTGCAGGGAGCGCACACATGTACAGTGCATACAGGGCAGACATTACTAATCCATCCTGCAGGGAGCGCACACATGTACCGTCCATACAGTGCAGACATTACTAATCCATCCTGCAGGGAGCGCACACATGTACAGTCCATACAGGGCAGACATTACTAATCCATCCTGCAGGGAGCGCAAACATGTACAGTCCATACAGGGCAGATATTACTAATCCATCCTGCAGGGGGCGCACACATGTACAGTGCATACAGGGCAGACATTACTAATCCATCCTGCAGGGAGCGCACACATGTACAGTGCATACAGGGCAGACATTACTAATCCATCCTGCAGGGAGCGCACACATGTACAGTGCATACAGCGCAGACATTACTAATCCATCCTGCAGGGAGCGCACACATGTACAGTCCATACAGGGCAGACATTACTAATCCATCCTACAGGGTGCGCACACATGTACAGTCCATACAGGGCAGACATTACTAATCCATCCTGCAGGGAGCGCACACATGTACAGTCCATACAGGGCATACATTACTAATCCATCCTGCAGGGAGCGCACACATGTACAGTGCATACAGGGCAGACATTACTAATCCATCCTGCAGGGAGCGCACACATGTACAGTGCATACAGGGCAGACATTACTAATCTATCCTGCAGGGAGCGCACACATGTACCGTCCATACAGGGCAGACATTACTAATCTATCCTGCAGGGAGCGCACACATGTACCGTCCATACAGGGCAGACATTACTAATCCATCCTGGAGGGAGCGCACACATGTACAGTGCATACAGGGCAGACATTACTAATCCATCCTGCAGGGAGCGCACACATGTACAGTGCATACAGGGCAGACATTACTAATCCATCCTGCAGGGAGCGTACACATGTACAGTGCATACAGGGCAGACATTACTAATCCATCCTGCAGGGGGCGCACACATGTACAGTCCATACAGCGCAGACATTACTAATCCATCCTGCAGGGGGCGCATACATGTACCGTCCATACAGGGCCGACATTACTAATCCATCCTGCAGGGGGCGCACACATGTACAGTCCATACAGGGCAGACATGACTAATCCATCCTGCAGGGAGCGCACACATGTACAGTCCATACGGGGCAGACATTACTAATCCATCCTGCAGGGAGTGCACACATGTACAGTGCATACAGGGCAGACATGACTAATCCATCCTGCAGGGAGCGCACACATGTAAAGTGCATACAGGGCAGACATTACTAATCCATCCTACAGGGAGCGCACACATGTACAGTCCATACAGGGCAGACATTACTAATCCATCCTGCAGGGGGCGCACACATGTACCGTCCATACAGGGCAGACATTACTAATCCATCCTGCAGGGAGCGCACACATGTACAGTCCATACAGGGCAGACATTACTAATCCATCCTGCAGGGAGCGCACACATGTACAGTCCATACAGGGCCGACATTACTAATCCATCCTGCAGGGGGCGCACACATGTACCGTCCATACAGGGCAGACATTACTAATCCATCCTGCAGGGAGCGCACACATGTACAGTCCATACAGGGCAGACATTACTAATCCATCCTGCAGGGGGCGCACACATGTACAGTCCATACAGGGCAGACATTACTAATCCATCCTGCAGGGGGCGCACACATGTACAGTCCATACAGGGTAGACATTACTAATCCATCCTGCAGGGGGCGGACACATGTACGGTCCATACAGGGCAGACATTACTAATCCATCCTGCAGGGGGCGCACACATGTACGGTCCATACAGGGCAGACATTACTAATCCATCCTGCAGGGGGCGCACTCATGTACAGTCCATACAGGGCAGACATTACTAATCCATCCTGCAGGGAGCGAACACATGTACAGTCCATACAGGGCAGACATTACTAATCCATCCTGCAGGGGGCGCACACATGTACAGTCCATACAGGGCAGATATTACTAATCCATCTTGCAGGGGGCACACACATGTACCGTCCATACAGGGCAGACATTACTAATCCATCCTGCAGGGGGCGCACACATGTACAGTCCATACAGGGCAGACATTACTAATCCATCCTGCAGGGGGCGCACACATGTACAGTCCATACAGGGCAGACATTACTAATCCATCCTGCAGGGAGCGCACACATGTACCGTCCATACAGGGCAGACATTACTAATCCATCCTGCAGGGAGCGCACACATGTACCGTCCATACAGGACAGACATTACTAATCCATCCTGCAGGGGGCACACATGTACAGTCCATACAGGGCAGACATTACTAATCCATCCTGCAGGGAGCGCACACATGTACAGTCCATACAGGGCAGACATTACTAATCCATCCTGCAGGGAGCGCACACATGTACCGTCCATACAGGGCAGACATTACTAATCCATCCTGCAGGGGGCGCACACATGTACAGTCCATACAGGGCAGACATTACTAATCCATCCTGCAGGGAGCGCACACATGTACCGTCCATACAGGGCAGACATTACTAATCCATCCTGCAGGGAGCGCACACATGTACAGTCCATACAGGGCAGACATTACTAATCCATCCTGCAGGGAGCGCACACATGTACAGTCCATACAGGGCAGACATTACTAATCCATCCTGCAGGGAGCGCACACATGTACCGTCCATACAGGGCAGACATTACTAATCCATCCTGCAGGGGGCGCACACATGTACAGTCCATACAGGGCAGACATTACTAATCCATCCTGCAGGGAGCGCACACATGTACCGTCCATACAGGGCAGACATTACTAATCCATCCTGCAGGGGGCGCACACATGTACAGTCCATACAGGGCAGACATTACTAATCCATCCTGCAGGGAGCGCACACATGTACAGTCCATACAGGGCAGACATTACTAATCCATCCTGCAGGGGGCGCACACATGTACAGTCCATACAGGGCAGACATTACTAATCCATCCTGCAGGGGGCGCACACATGTACCGTCCATACAGGGCAGACATTACTAATCCATCCTGCAGGGGGCGCACACATGTACAGTCCATACAGGGCAGACATTACTAATCCATCCTGCAGGGAGCGCACACATGTACAGTGCATACAGGGCAGACATTACTAATCCATCCTGCAGGGGGCGCACACATGTACCGTCCATACAGGGCAGACATTACTAATTCATCCTGCAGGGGGCGCACACATGTACCGTCCATACAGGGCAGACATTACTAATCCATCCTGCAGGGAGCGCACACATGTACAGTGCATACAGGGCAGACATTACTAATCCATCCTGCAGGGGGCGCACACATGTACAGTCCATACAGGGCAGACATTACTAATCCATCCTGCAGGGGGCGCACACATGTACAGTGCATACAGGGCAGACATGACTAATCCATCCTGCAGGGAGCGCACACATGTACAGTGCATACAGGGCAGACATTACTAATCCATCCTACAGGGAGCGCACACATGTACAGTCCATACAGGGCAGACATTACTAATCCATCCTGCAGGGAGCACACACATGTACAGTCCATACAGGGCAGACATTACTAATCCATCCTGCAGGGGGCGCACACATGTACAGTCCATACAGGGCAGACATTACTAATCCATCCTGCAGGGGGCGCACACATGTACAGTCCATACAGGGCAGACATTACTAATCCATCCTGCAGGGGGCGCACACATGTACCGTCCATACAGTGCAGACATTACTAATCCATCCTGCAGGGGGCGCACACATGTACAGTGCATACAGCGCAGACATTACTAATCCATCCTGCAGGGGGCGCACACATGTACAGTCCATACAGGGCAGACATTACTAATCCATCCTGCAGGGAGCGCACACATGTACAGTCCATACAGGGCAGACATTACTAATCCATCCTGCAGGGAGCGCACACATGTACAGTCCATACAGGGCAGACATTACTAATCCATCCTGCAGGGAGCGCACACATGTACAGTCCATACAGGGCAGACATTACTAATCCATCCTGCAGGGAGCGCAAACATGTACAGTCCATACAGGGCAGACATTACTAATCCATCCTGCAGGGAGCGCACACATGTACAGTGCATACAGGGCAGACATTACTAATCCATCCTGCAGGGAGCGCACACATGTACCGTCCATACAGTGCAGACATTACTAATCCATCCTGCAGGGAGCGCACACATGTACAGTCCATACAGGGCAGACATTACTAATCCATCCTGCAGGGAGCGCAAACATGTACAGTCCATACAGGGCAGATATTACTAATCCATCCTGCAGGGGGCGCACACATGTACAGTGCATACAGGGCAGACATTACTAATCCATCCTGCAGGGAGCGCACACATGTACAGTGCATACAGGGCAGACATTACTAATCCATCCTGCAGGGAGCGCACACATGTACAGTGCATACAGCGCAGACATTACTAATCCATCCTGCAGGGAGCGCACACATGTACAGTCCATACAGGGCAGACATTACTAATCCATCCTACAGGGTGCGCACACATGTACAGTCCATACAGGGCAGACATTACTAATCCATCCTGCAGGGAGCGCACACATGTACAGTCCATACAGGGCATACATTACTAATCCATCCTGCAGGGAGCGCACACATGTACAGTGCATACAGGGCAGACATTACTAATCCATCCTGCAGGGAGCGCACACATGTACAGTGCATACAGGGCAGACATTACTAATCTATCCTGCAGGGAGCGCACACATGTACCGTCCATACAGGGCAGACATTACTAATCTATCCTGCAGGGAGCGCACACATGTACCGTCCATACAGGGCAGACATTACTAATCCATCCTGGAGGGAGCGCACACATGTACAGTGCATACAGGGCAGACATTACTAATCCATCCTGCAGGGAGCGCACACATGTACAGTGCATACAGGGCAGACATTACTAATCCATCCTGCAGGGAGCGTACACATGTACAGTGCATACAGGGCAGACATTACTAATCCATCCTGCAGGGAGCGCACACATGTACAGTGCATACAGGGCCGACATTACTAATCCATCCTGCAGGGGGCGCACACATGTACAGTCCATACAGGGGAGACATTACTAATCCATCCTGCAGGGGGAGCACACATGTACCGTCCATACAGGGCAGACATTACTAATCCATCCTGCAGGGGGCGCACACATGTACAGTGCATACAGGGCAGACATTACTAATCCATCCTGCAGGGGGCGCACACATGTACCGTCCATACAGGGCAGACATTACTAATCCATCCTGCAGGGGGCGCACACATGTACCGTCCATACAGGGCAGACATTACTAATCCATCCTGCAGGGGGCGCACACATGTACCGTCCATACAGGGCAGACATTATTAATCCATCCTGCAGGGGGAGCACACATGTACCGTCCATACAGGGCAGACATTACTAATCCATCCTGCAGGGGGCGCACACATGTACAGTGCATACAGGGCAGACATTACTAATCCATCCTGCAGGGGGCGCACACATGTACAGTGCATACAGGGCAGACATTACTAATCCATCCTGCAGGGGGCGCACACATGTACCGTCCATACAGTGCAGACATTACTAATCCATCCTGCAGAGGGCGCACACATGTACAGTGCATACAGGGCAGACATTACTAATCCATCCTGCAGGGAGCGCACACATGTACAGTCCATACAGGGCAGACATTACCAATCCATCCTGCAGGGGGCGCACACATGTACCGTCCATACAGGGCAGACATTACTAATCCATCCTGCAGGAGGCGCACACATGTACCGTCCATACAGCGCAGACATTACTAATCTATCCTGCAGGGAGCGCACACATGTACCGTCCATACAGGGCAGACATTATTAATCCATCCTGCAGGGGCGCACACATGTACAGTCCATACAGTGCAGACATTACTAATCCATCCTGCAGGGAGCGCACACATGTACCGTCCATACAGGGCAGACATTATTAATCCATCCTGCAGGGGGCGCACACATGTACCGTCCATACAGTGCAGACATTACTAATCCATCCTGCAGGGAGCGCACACATGTACAGTCTATACAGGGCAGACATTACTAATCCATCCTGCAGGGAGCGCACACATGTACAGTGCATACAGGGCAGACATTACTAATCCATCCTGCAGGGAGCGCACACATGTACGGTCCATACAGGGCAGACATTACTAATCCATCCTGCAGGGAACGCACACATGTACGGTCCATACAGGGCAGACATTACTAATCCATCCTGCAGGGAGCGCATACATGTACCGTCCATACAGCGCAGACATTACTAATCCATCCTGCAGGGGGCGCACACATGTACAGTCCATACAGGGCAGACATTACTAATCCATCCTGCAGGGGGCGCACACATGTACAGTCTATACAGGGCAGACATTACTTTTCCATCCTGCAGGGGGCGCACACATGTACAGTCCATAAAGGGCAGACATTACTAATCCATCCTGCAGGGGGCGCACACATGTACAGTGCATACAGGGCAGACATTACTAATCCATCCTGCAGGGGGCGCACACATGTACTGTCCATACAGGGCAGACATTACTAATCCATCCTGCAGGGGGCGCACACATGTACAGTCCATACAGGGCAGACATTACTAATCCATCCTGCAGGGGGCGCACACATGTACAGTGCATACAGGGCAGACATTACTAATCCATCCTGCAGAGAGCGCACACATGTACAGTGCATACAGCGCAGACATTACTAATCCATCCTGCAGGGAGCGCACACATGTACTGTCCATACAGGGCAGACATTACTAATCCATCCTGCAGGGGGCGCACACATGTACAGTCCATACAGGGCAGACATTACTAATCCATCCTGCAGGGGGCGCACACATGTACAGTGCATACAGGGCAGACATTACTAATCCATCCTGCAGGGGGCGCACACATGTACAGTGCATACAGCGCAGACATTACTAATCCATCCTGCAGGGGGCGCACACATGTACAGTCTATACAGGGCAGACATTACTAATCCATCCTGCAGGGGGCGCACACATGTACAGTGCATACAGGGCAGACATTACTAATCTATGCTGCAGGGGGCGCACACATGTACCGTCCATACAGGGCAGACATTACTAATCCATCCTGCAGGGGGCGCACACATGTACAGTCCATACAGGGCAGACATTACTAATCCATCCTGCAGGGAGCGCACACATGTACCGTCCATACAGGGCAGACATTACTAATCCATCCTGCAGGGAGCGCACACATGTACCGTCCATACAGGGCAGACATTACTAATCCATCCTGCAGGGAGCGCACACATGTACAGTCCATACAGGGCAGACATTACTAATCCATCCTGCAGGGGGCGCACACATGTACCGTCCATACAGGGCAGACATTACTAATCCATCCTGCAGGGGGCGCACACATGTACCGTCCATACAGGGCAGACATTACTAATCCATCCTGCAGGGGGCGCACACATGTACAGTGCATACAGGGCAGACATTACTAATCCATCCTGCAGGGGGCGCACACATGTACCGTCCATACAGGGCAGACATTACTAATCCATCCTGCAGGGGGCGCACACATGTACAGTCCATACAGGGCAGACATTACTAATCCATCCTGCAGGGAGCGCACACATGTACCGTCCATACAGGGCAGACATTACTAATCCATCCTGCAGGGAGCGCACACATGTACCGTCCATACAGGGCAGACATTACTAATCCATCCTGCAGGGAGCGCACACATGTACAGTCCATACAGGGCAGACATTACTAATCTATCCTGCAGGGAGCGCACACATGTACAGTCTATACAGGGCAGACATTACTAATCTATCCTGCAGGGGGCGCACACATGTACAGTCTATACAGGGCAGACATGACTAATCCATCCTGCAGGGGGCGCACACATGTACCGTCCATACAGGGCAGACATTACTAATCCATCCTGCAGGGGGCGCACACATGTACAGTCCATACAGGGCAGACATTACTAATCCATCCTGCAGGGAGCGCACACATGTACAGTCCATACAGGGCAGACATTACTAATCCATCCTGCAGGGAGCGCACACATGTACCGTCCATACAGGGCAGACATTACTAATCCATCCTGCAGGGAGCGCACACATGTACAGTCCATACAGGGCAGACATTACCAATCCATCCTGCAGGGGGCGCACACATGTACCGTCCATACTGGGCAGACATTACTAATCCATCCTGCAGGAGGCGCACACATGTACAGTGCATACAGCGCAGACATTACTAATCTATCCTGCAGGGAGCGCACACATGTACCGTCCATACAGGGCAGACATTATTAATCCATCCTGCAGGGGGCGCACACATGTACAGTCCATACAGTGCAGACATTACTAATCCATCCTGCAGGGAGCGCACACATGTACAGTGCATACAGGGCAGACATTACTAATCCATCCTGCAGGGAGCGCACACATGTACCGCCCATACAGGGCAGACATTATTAATCCATCCTGCAGGGGGCGCACACATGTACCGTCCATACAGTGCAGACATTACTAATCCATCCTGCAGGGAGCGCACACATGTACAGTCTATACAGGGCAGACATTACTAATCCATCCTGCAGGGAGCGCACACATGTACAGTGCATACAGGGCAGACATTACTAATCCATCCTGCAGGGAGCGCACACATGTACGGTCCATACAGGGCAGACATTACTAATCCATCCTGCAGGGAACGCACACATGTACGGTCCATACAGGGCAGACATTACTAATCCATCCTGCAGGGAGCGCACACATGTACCGTCCATACAGCGCAGACATTACTAATCCATCCTGCAGGGGGCGCACACATGTACAGTCCATACAGGGCAGACATTACTAATCCATCCTGCAGGGGGCGCACACATGTACGGTCCATACAGGGCAGATATTACTAATCCATCCTACAGGGAGCGCACACATGTACCGTCCATACAGGGCAGACATTACTAATCCATCCTGCAGGGGGCGCACACATGTACCGTCCATACAGGGCAGACATTACTAATCCATCCTGCAGGGGGCGCACACATGTACAGTGCATACAGGGCAGACATTACTAATCCATCCTGCAGGGGGCGCACACATGTACAGTCTATACAGGGCAGACATTACTTTTCCATCCTGCAGGGGGCGCACACATGTACAGTCCATACAGGGCAGACATTACTAATCCATCCTGCAGGGGGCGCACACATGTACAGTGCATACAGAGCAGACATTACTAATCCATCCTGCAGGGAGCGCACACATGTACTGTCCATACAGGGCAGACATTACTAATCCATCCTGCAGGGGGCGCACACATGTACAGTCCATACAGGGCAGACATTACTAATCCATCCTGCAGGGGGCGCACACATGTACAGTGCATACAGGGCAGACATTACTAATCCATCCTGCAGAGAGCGCACACATGTACAGGGCATACAGCGCAGACATTACTAATCCATCCTGCAGGGAGCGCACACATGTACTGTCCATACAGGGCAGACATTACTAATCCATCCTGCAGGGGGCGCACACATGTACAGTCCATACAGGGCAGACATTACTAATCCATCCTTCAGGGGGCGCACACATGTACAGTGCATACAGGGCAGACATTACTAATCCATCCTGCAGGGGGCGCACACATGTACAGTGCATACAGCGCAGACATTACTAATCCATCCTGCAGGGGGCGCACACATGTACAGTCTATACAGGGCAGACATTACTAATCCATCCTGCAGGGAGCGCACACATGTACAGTGCATACAGCGCAGACATTACTAATCCATCCTGCAGGGGGCGCACACATGTACAGTCCATACAGGGCAGACATTACTAATCCATTCTGCAGGGGGCGCACACATGTACCGTCCATACAGGGCAGACATTACTAATCCATCCTGCAGGGAGCGCACACATGTACAGTCCATACAGGGCAGACATTACTAATCCATCCTGCAGGGACCGCACACATGTACCGTCCATACAGGGCAGACATTACTAATCCATCCTGCAGGGAGCGCACACATGTACAGTCCATACAGGGCAGACATTACTAATCCATCCTGCAGGGAGCGCACACATGTACAGTCCATACAGGGCAGACATTACTAATCCATCCTGCAGGGACCGCACACATGTACAGTCCATACAGGGCAGACATTACTAATCCATCCTGCAGGGGGCGCACACATGTACCGTCCATACAGGGCATACATTACTAATCCATCCTGCAGGGGGCGCACACATGTACCGTCCATACAGGGCAGACATTACTAATCCATCCTGCAGGGGGCGCACACATGTACGGTCCATACAGGGCAGACATTACTAATCCATCCTGCAGGGAGCGCACACATGTACAGTGCATACAGTGCAGACATTACTAATCCATCCTGCAGGGAGCGCACACATGTACAGTGCATACAGCGCAGACATTACTAATCCATCCTGCAGGGGGCGCACACATGTACCGTTCATACAGGGCAGACATTACTAATCCATCCTGCAGGGGGCGCACACATGTACAGTGCATACAGGGCAGACATTACTAATCCATCCTGCAGGGAGCGCACACATGTACAGTCCATACAGGGCAGACATTACTAATCCATCCTGCAGGTGGCGCACACATGTACAGTGCATACAGGGCAGACATTTCTAATCCATCCTGCAGGGAGCGCACACATGTACCGTCCATACAGGGCAGACATTACTAATCCATCCTGCAGGGGGCGCACACATGTACAGTCCATACAGGGCAGACATTACTAATCCATCCTGCAGGGGGCGCACACATGTACAGTCCATACAGGGCAGACATTACTAATCCATCCTGCAGGGAGCGCACACATGTACCGTCCATACAGGGCAGACATTACTAATCCATCCTGCAGGGAGCGCACACATGTACAGTGCATACAGGGCACACATTACTAATCCATCCTGCAGGGGGCGCACACATGTACGGTCCATACAGGGCAGATATTACTAATCCATCCTGCAGGGGGCGCACACATGTACAGTCCATACAGGGCACACATTACTAATCCATCCTGCAGGGGGCGCACACATGTACAGTGCATACAGGGCAGACATTACTAATCCATCCTGCAGGGAGCGCACACATGTACAGTCCATACAGGGCAGACATTACTAATCCATCCTGCAGGGGGCGCACACATGTACAGTCCATACAGGGCAGACATTACTAATCCATCCTGCAGGGGGCGCACACATGTACAGTGCATACAGGGCAGACATTACTAATCCATCCTGCAGGGAGCGCACACATGTACAGTCCATACAGGGCAGACATTACTAATCCATCCTGCAGGGAGCGCACACATGTACAGTGCATACAGGGCAGACATTACTAATCTATCCTGCAGGGAGCGCACACATGTACAGTCCATACAGGGCAGACATTACTAATCCATCCTGCAGGGAGCGCACACATGTACAGTCCATACAGCGCAGACATTACTAATCCATCCTGCAGGGGGCACACACATGTACAGTCCATACAGGGCAGACATTACTAATCCATCCTGCAAGGGGCGCACACATGTACAGTCCATACAGGGCAGACATTACCAATCCATCCTGCAGGGGGCGCACACATGTACAGTGCATACAGGGCAGACATTACTAATCCATCCTGCAGGGGGCGCACACATGTACAGTGCATACAGGGCAGACATTACTAATCCATCCTGCAGGGGGCGCACACATGTACGGTCCATACAGGGCAGACATTACTAATCCATCCTGCAGGGAGCGCACACATGTACCGTCCATACAGGGCAGACATTACTAATCCATCCTGCAGGGGGCGCACACATGTACCGTGCATACAGGACAGACATTACTAATCCATCCTGCAGGGAACGCACACATGTACAGTCCATACAGGGCAGACATTACTAATCCATCCTGCAGGGAGCGCACACATGTACCGTCCATACAGGGCAGACATTACTAATCCATTCTGCAGGGGGCGCACACATGTACCGTCCATACAGGGCAGACATTACTAATCCATCCTGCAGGGGGCGCACACATGTACGGTCCATACAGGGCAGACATTATTAATCCATCCTGCAGGGGGCGCACACATGTACAGTCCATACAGTGCAGACATTACTAATCCATCCTGCAGGGGGCGCACACATGTACCGTCCATACAGGGCAGACATTACTAATCCATCCTGCAGGGAGCGCACACATGTACCGTCCATACAGGGCAGACATTACTAATCCATCCTGCAGGGGGAGCACACATTTACAGTCCATACAGGGCAGACATTACTAATCCATCCTGCAGGGGGCGCACACATGTACAGTCCATACAGGGCAGACATTACTAATCCATCCTGCAGGGAGCGCACACATGTACCGTCCATACAGGGCAGACATTACTAATCCGTCCTGCAGGGACCGCACACATGTACAGTCCATACAGGGCAGATATTACTAATCCATCCTGCAGGGGGCGCACACATGTACCGTCCATACAGGGCAGACATTACTAATCCATCCTGCAGGGGGCGCACACATGTACAGTGCATACAGGGCAGACATTACTAATCCATCCTGCAGGGAGCGCACACATGTACAGTCCATACAGGGCAGACATTACTAATCCATCCTGCAGGTGGCGCACACATGTACAGTGCATACAGGGCAGACATTTCTAATCCATCCTGCAGGGAGCGCACACATGTACCGTCCATACAGGGCAGACATTACTAATCCATCCTGCAGGGGGCGCACACATGTACAGTGCATACAGGGCAGACATTACTAATCCATCCTGCAGGGAGCGCACACATGTACAGTCCATACAGGGCAGACATTACTAATCCATCCTGCAGGTGGCGCACACATGTACAGTCCATACAGGGTAGACATTACTAATCCATCCTGCAGGGAGCGCACACATGTACCGTCCATACAGGGCAGACATTACTAATCCATCCTGCAGGGAGCGCACACATGTACAGTGCATACAGGGCACACATTACTAATCCATCCTGCAGGGGGCGCACACATGTACGGTCCATACAGGGCAGATATTACTAATCCATCCTGCAGGGGGCGCACACATGTACAGTCCATACAGGGCACACATTACTAATCCATCCTGCAGGGGGCGCACACATGTACAGTGCATACAGGGCAGACATTACTAATCCATCCTGCAGGGAGCGCACACATGTACAGTCCATACAGGGCAGATATTACTAATCCATCCTGCAGGGGGCGCACACATGTACAGAGCATAAAGGGCAGACATTACTAATCCATCCTGCAGGGGGCGCACACATGTACAGTGCATACAGGACAGACATTACTAATCCATCCTGCAGGGAGCGCACACATGTACCGTCCATACAGGGCAGACATTACTAATCCATCCTGCAGGGGGCGCACACATGTACAGTGCATACAGGGCAGACATTACTAATCTATCCTGCAGGGAGCGCACACATGTACCGTCCATACAGGGCAGACATTACTAATCCATCCTGCAGGGAGCGCACACATGTACAGTCCATACAGGGCAGACATTACTAATCCATCCTGCAGGAAGCGCACACATATACAGTCTATACAGGGCAGACATTACTAATCCATCCTGCAGGGAGCGCACACATGTACAGTCCATACGGGGCAGACATTACTAATCCATCCTGCAGGGAGCGCACACATGTACAGTCCATACAGGGCAGACATTACTAATCCATCCTGCAGGGGGCGCACACATGTACAGTCCATACAGGGCAGACATTACTAATCCATCCTGCAGGGGGCGCACACATGTACAGTCCATACAGCGCAGACATTACTAATCCCTCCTGCAGGGGGCGCACACATGTACAGTGCATACAGGGCAGACATGACTAATCCATCCTGCAGGGAGTGCACACATGTACAGTGCATACAGCGCAGACATTACTAATCCATCCTGCAGGGGGCGCACACATGTACAGTGCATACAGCGCAGACATTACTAATCCATCCTGCAGGGGGCGCACACATGTACAGTGCATACAGCGCAGACATTACTAATCCATCCTGCAGGGGGCGCACACATGTACAGTGCATACAGCGCAGACATTACTAATCCATCCTGCAGGGGGCGCACACATGTAAAGTGCATACAGCGCAGACATTACTAATCCATCCTGCAGGGGGCGCACACATGTACAGTGCATACAGCGCAGACATTACTAATCCATCCTGCAGGGGGCGCACACATGTACAGTGCATACAGCGCAGACATTACTAATCCATCCTGCAGGGGGCGCACACATGTACAGTGCATACAGGGCAGACATTACTAATCCATCCTGCAGGGAGCGCACATGTACAGTCCATACAGGGCAGACATTACTAATCGATCCTGCAGGGGGCGCACACATGTACAGTGCATACAGGGCAGACATTACTAATCCATCCTGCAGGGAGCGCACACATGTACAGTGCATACAGGGCAGACATTACTAATCCATCCTGCAGGGGGCGCACACATGTACAGTCCATACAGGGCAGACATTACTAATCCATCCTGCAGGGAGCGCACACATGTACAGTGCATACAGGGCAGACATTACTAATCCATCCTGCAGGGAGCGCACACATGTACAGTGCATACAGGGCAGACATTACTAATCCATCCTGCAGGGGGCGCACACATGTACAGTCCATACAGGGCAGACATTACTAATCCATCCTGCAGGGGGCGCACACATGTACAGTGCATACAGGGAAGACATTACTAATCCATCCTGCAGGGAGCGCACACATGTACAGTCCATACAGGGCAGACATTACTAATCTATCCTGCAGGGAGCGCACACATGTACGGTCCATACAGGGCAGACATTACTAATCTATCCTGCAGGGGGCGCACACATGTACCGTCCATACAGGGCAGACATTACTAATCCATCCTGCAGGGAGCGCACACATGTACAGTGCATACAGGGCAGACATTACTAATCTATCCTGCAGGGGGCGCACACATGTACAGTGCATACAGGGCAGACATTACTAATCCATCCTGCAGGGAGCGCACACATGTACAGTCCATACAGGGAAGACATTACTAATCCATCCTGCAGGGAGCGCACACATGTACAGTCCATACAGGGAAGACATTACTAATCCATCCTGCAGGGAGCGCACACATGTACAGTCCATACAGGGCCGACATTACTAATCCATCCTGCAGGGAGCGCACACATGTACGGTCCATACAGGGCAGACATTACTAATCCATCCTGCAGGGGGCGCACACATGTACAGTCCATACAGGGCAGACATTACTAATCCATCCTGCAGGGAGCGCACACATGTACAGTCCATACAGGGCAGACATTACTAATCCATCCTGCAGGGAGCGCACACATGTACAGTCCATACAGGGCAGACATTACTAATCCATCCTGCAGGGGGCGCACACATGTACAGTCCATACAGGGCAGACATTACTAATCCATCCTGCAGGGGGCGCACACATGTTCCGTACATACAGGGCAGACATTACTAAACCATCCTGCAGGGAGCGCACACATGTACCGTGCATACAGGACAGACATTACTAATCCATCCTGCAGGGAGCGCACACATGTACAGTGCATACAGGGCAGACATTACTAATCCATCCTGCAGGGAGCGCACACATGTACAGTGCATACAGGGCAGACATTACTAATCTATCCTGCAGGGAGCGCACACATGTACAGTGCATACAGCGCAGACATTACTAATCCATCCTGCAGGGAGCGCACACATGTACCGTCCATACAGGGCAGACATTACTAATCCATCCTGCAGGGAGCGCACACATGTACCGTCCATACAGGGCAGACATTACTAATCTATCCTGCAGGGGGCGCACACATGTACAGTGCATACAGGGCAGACATTATTAATCCATCCTGCAGGGGGCGCACACATGTACCGTCCATACAGGGCAGACATTACTAATCTATCCTGCAGGGAGCGCACACATGTACAGTCCATACAGGGCAGACATTACTAATCTATCCAGCAGGGAGCGCACACATGTACCGTCCATACAGGGCAGACATTACTAATCTATCCTGCAGGGAGCGCACACATGTACCGTCCATACAGGGCACACATTACTAATCCATTCTGCAGGGGGCGCACACATGTACCGTCCATACAGGGCAGACATTACTAATCCATCCTGCAGGGGGCGCACACATGTACGGTCCATACAGGGCAGACATTACTAATCCATCATGCAGGGGGCGCACACATGTACAGTCCATACAGGGCACACATTACTAATCCATCCTGAATGGAGCGCACACATGAACAGTCCATACAGGGCAGACATTACTAATCCATCCTGCAGGGGGCGCACACATGTACAGTCCATACAGGGCAGACATTACTAATCCATCCTGCAGGGAGCGCACACATGTACAGTCCATACAGGGCAGACATTACTAATCCATCCTGCAGGGGGCGCACACATGTACAGTCCATACAGGGCAGACATTACTAATCCATCCTGCAGGGAGCGCACACATGTACCGTCCATACAGGGCAGACATTACTAATCCATCCTGCAGGGAGCGCACACATGTACAGTCTATACAGGGCAACCATTACTAATCCATCCTGCAGGGGGCGCACACATGTACAGTCCATACAGGGCAGACATTACTAATCCATCCTGCAGGGAGCGCACACATGTACAGTCCATACAGGGCAGACATTACTAATCCATCCTGCAGGGGGCGCACACATGTACAGTCCATACAGGGCAGACATTACTAATCCATCCTGCAGGGGGCGCACACATGTACAGTGCATACAGGGCAGACATTACTAATCCATCCTGCAGGGGATGCACACATGTACAGTTTATACAGCGCAGACATTACTAATCCCTCCTGCAGGGGGCGCACACATGTACAGTGCATACAGCGCAGACATTACTAATCCATCCTGCAGGGGGCGCACACATGTACAGTGCATACAGCGCAGACATTACTAATCCATCCTGCAGGGGGCGCACACATGTACAGTGCATACAGGGCAGACATTACTAATCCATCCTGCAGGGAGCGCACATGTACAGTCCATACAGGGCAGACATTACTAATCCATCCTGCAGGGGGCGCACACATGTACAGTGCATACAGGGAAGACATTACTAATCCATCCTGCAGGGAGCGCACACATGTACAGTCCATACAGGGCCGACATTACTAATCCATCCTGCAGGGAGCGCACACATGTACGGTCCATACAGGGCAGACATTACTAATCTATCCTGCAGGGGGCGCACACATGTACAGTCCATACAGGGCAGACATTACTAATCCATCCTGCAGGGGGCGCACACATGTACCGTCCATACAGGGCAGACATTACTAATCCATCCTGCAGGGAGCACACACATGTACAGTGCATACAGGGCAGACATTACTAATCCATCCTGCAGGGAGCGCACACATGTACAGTCCATACAGGGCAGACATTACTAATCCATCCTGCAGGGAGCGCACACATGTACAGTCTATACAGGGCAGACATTACTAATCTATCCTGCAGGGGGCGCACACATGTACAGTGCATACAGGGCAGACATTACTAATCCATCCTGCAGGGGGCGCACACATGTACAGTGCATACAGGGCAGACATTACTAATCCATCCTGCAGGGAGCGCACACATGTACAGTCCATACAGGGCCGACATTACTAATCCATCCTGCAGGGAGCGCACACATGTACGGTCCATACAGGGCAGACATTACTAATCCATCCTGCAGGGGGCGCACACATGTACAGTCCATACAGGGCAGACATTACTAATCCATCCTGCAGGGAGCGCACACATGTACAGTCCATACAGGGCAGACATTACTAATCCATCCTGCAGGGGGCGCACACATGTACAGTCCATACAGGGCAGACATTACTAATCCATCCTGCAGGGGGCGCACACATGTACAGTCCATACAGGGCAGACATTACTAATCCATCCTGCAGGGAGCGCACACATGTTCCGTCCATACAGGGCAGACATTACTAAACCATCCTGCAGGGAGCGCACACATGTACCGTGCATACAGGACAGACATTACTAATCCATCCTGCAGGGAGCGCACACATGTACAGTGCATACAGGGCAGACATTACTAATCCATCCTGCAGGGAGCGCACACATGTACAGTGCATACAGGGCAGACATTACTAATCTATCCTGCAGGGAGCGCACACATGTACAGTCCATACAGGGCAGACATTACTAATCTATCCTGCAGGGAGCGCACATATGTACCGTCCATACAGGGCAGACATTACTAATCTATCCTGCAGGGAGCGCACACATGTACCGTCCATACAGGGCAGACATTACTAATCCATTCTGCAGGGGGCGCACACATGTACAGTGCATACAGGGCAGACATTACTAATCCATCCTGCAGAGAGCGCACACATGTACAGTGCATACAGCGCAGACATTACTAATCCATCCTGCAGGGAGCGCACACATGTACTGTCCATACAGGGCAGACATTACTAATCCATCCTGCAGGGGGCGCACACATGTACAGTCCATACAGGGCAGACATTACTAATCCATCCTGCAGGGGGCGCACACATGTACAGTGCATACAGGGCAGACATTACTAATCCATCCTGCAGGGGGCGCACACATGTACAGTGCATACAGCGCAGACATTACTAATCCATCCTGCAGGGGGCGCACACATGTACAGTCTATACAGGGCAGACATTACTAATCCATCCTGCAGGGAGCGCACACATGTACAGTGCATACAGCGCAGACATTACTAATCCATCCTGAAGGGGGCGCACACATGTACAGTCCATACAGGGCAGACATTACTAATCCATTCTGCAGGGGGCGCACACATGTACCGTCCATACAGGGCAGACATTACTAATCCATCCTGCAGGGAGCGCACACATGTACAGTCCATACAGGGCAGACATTACTAATCCATCCTGCAGGGACCGCACACATGTACCGTCCATACAGGGCAGACATTACTAATCCATCCTGCAGGGAGCGCACACATGTACAGTCCATACAGGGCAGACATTACTAATCCATCCTGCAGGGAGCGCACACATGTACAGTCCATACAGGGCAGACATTACTAATCCATCCTGCAGGGACCGCACACATGTACAGTCCATACAGGGCAGACATTACTAATCCATCCTGCAGGGGGCGCACACATGTACCGTCCATACAGGGCATACATTACTAATCCATCCTGCAGGGGGCGCACACATGTACCGTCCATACAGGGCAGACATTACTAATCCATCCTGCAGGGGGCGCACACATGTACGGTCCATACAGGGCAGACATTACTAATCCATCCTGCAGGGAGCGCACACATGTACAGTGCATACAGTGCAGACATTACTAATCCATCCTGCAGGGAGCGCACACATGTACAGTGCATACAGCGCAGACATTACTAATCCATCCTGCAGGGGGCGCACACATGTACCGTTCATACAGGGCAGACATTACTAATCCATCCTGCAGGGGGCGCACACATGTACAGTGCATACAGGGCAGACATTACTAATCCATCCTGCAGGGAGCGCACACATGTACAGTCCATACAGGGCAGACATTACTAATCCATCCTGCAGGTGGCGCACACATGTACAGTGCATACAGGGCAGACATTTCTAATCCATCCTGCAGGGAGCGCACACATGTACCGTCCATACAGGGCAGACATTACTAATCCATCCTGCAGGGGGCGCACACATGTACAGTCCATACAGGGCAGACATTACTAATCCATCCTGCAGGGGGCGCACACATGTACAGTCCATACAGGGCAGACATTACTAATCCATCCTGCAGGGAGCGCACACATGTACCGTCCATACAGGGCAGACATTACTAATCCATCCTGCAGGGAGCGCACACATGTACAGTGCATACAGGGCACACATTACTAATCCATCCTGCAGGGGGCGCACACATGTACGGTCCATACAGGGCAGATATTACTAATCCATCCTGCAGGGGGCGCACACATGTACAGTCCATACAGGGCACACATTACTAATCCATCCTGCAGGGGGCGCACACATGTACAGTGCATACAGGGCAGACATTACTAATCCATCCTGCAGGGAGCGCACACATGTACAGTCCATACAGGGCAGACATTACTAATCCATCCTGCAGGGGGCGCACACATGTACAGTCCATACAGGGCAGACATTACTAATCCATCCTGCAGGGGGCGCACACATGTACAGTGCATACAGGGCAGACATTACTAATCCATCCTGCAGGGAGCGCACACATGTACAGTCCATACAGGGCAGACATTACTAATCCATCCTGCAGGGAGCGCACACATGTACAGTGCATACAGGGCAGACATTACTAATCCATCCTGCAGGGGGCGCACACATGTACAGTGCATACAGGGCAGACATTACTAATCTATCCTGCAGGGAGCGCACACATGTACAGTCCATACAGGGCAGACATTACTAATCCATCCTGCAGGGAGCGCACACATGTACAGTCCATACAGCGCAGACATTACTAATCCATCCTGCAGGGGGCACACACATGTACAGTCCATACAGGGCAGACATTACTAATCCATCCTGCAAGGGGCGCACACATGTACAGTCCATACAGGGCAGACATTACCAATCCATCCTGCAGGGGGCGCACACATGTACAGTGCATACAGGGCAGACATTACTAATCCATCCTGCAGGGGGCGCACACATGTACAGTGCATACAGGGCAGACATTACTAATCCATCCTGCAGGGGGCGCACACATGTACGGTCCATACAGGGCAGACATTACTAATCCATCCTGCAGGGAGCGCACACATGTACCGTCCATACAGGGCAGACATTACTAATCCATCCTGCAGGGGGCGCACACATGTACCGTGCATACAGGACAGACATTACTAATCCATCCTGCAGGGAACGCACACATGTACAGTCCATACAGGGCAGACATTACTAATCCATCCTGCAGGGAGCGCACACATGTACCGTCCATACAGGGCAGACATTACTAATCCATTCTGCAGGGGGCGCACACATGTACCGTCCATACAGGGCAGACATTACTAATCCATCCTGCAGGGGGCGCACACATGTACGGTCCATACAGGGCAGACATTATTAATCCATCCTGCAGGGGGCGCACACATGTACAGTCCATACAGTGCAGACATTACTAATCCATCCTGCAGGGGGCGCACACATGTACCGTCCATACAGGGCAGACATTACTAATCCATCCTGCAGGGAGCGCACACATGTACCGTCCATACAGGGCAGACATTACTAATCCATCCTGCAGGGAGCGCACACATGTACCGTCCATACAGGGCAGACATTACTAATCCATCCTGCAGGGGGAGCACACATGTACCGTCCATACAGGGCAGACATTACTAATCCATCCTGCAGGGGGCGCACACATGTACAGTGCATACAGGGCAGACATTACTAATCCATCCTGCAGGGGGCGCACACATTTACAGTCCATACAGGGCAGACATTACTAATCCATCCTGCAGGGGGCGCACACATGTACAGTCCATACAGGGCAGACATTACTAATCCATCCTGCAGGGAGCGCACACATGTACCGTCCATACAGGGCAGACATTACTAATCCGTCCTGCAGGGACCGCACACATGTACAGTCCATACAGGGCAGATATTACTAATCCATCCTGCAGGGGGCGCACACATGTACCGTCCATACAGGGCAGACATTACTAATCCATCCTGCAGGGGGCGCACACATGTACAGTGCATACAGGGCAGACATTACTAATCCATCCTGCAGGGAGCGCACACATGTACAGTCCATACAGGGCAGACATTACTAATCCATCCTGCAGGTGGCGCACACATGTACAGTGCATACAGGGCAGACATTTCTAATCCATCCTGCAGGGAGCGCACACATGTACCGTCCATACAGGGCAGACATTACTAATCCATCCTGCAGGGGGCGCACACATGTACAGTGCATACAGGGCAGACATTACTAATCCATCCTGCAGGGAGCGCACACATGTACAGTCCATACAGGGCAGACATTACTAATCCATCCTGCAGGTGGCGCACACATGTACAGTCCATACAGGGTAGACATTACTAATCCATCCTGCAGGGAGCGCACACATGTACCGTCCATACAGGGCAGACATTACTAATCCATCCTGCAGGGAGCGCACACATGTACAGTGCATACAGGGCACACATTACTAATCCATCCTGCAGGGGGCGCACACATGTACGGTCCATACAGGGCAGATATTACTAATCCATCCTGCAGGGGGCGCACACATGTACAGTCCATACAGGGCAGACATTACTAATCCATCCTGCAGGGGGCGCACACATGTACAGTGCATACAGGGCACACATTACTAATCCATCCTGCAGGGGGCGCACACATGTACAGTGCATACAGGGCAGACATTACTAATCCATCCTGCAGGGAGCGCACACATGTACAGTCCATACAGGGCAGACATTACTAATCCATCCTGCAGGGGGCGCACACATGTACAGTCCATACAGGGCAGACATTACTAATCCATCCTGCAGGGGGCGCACACATGTACAGTGCATACAGGGCAGACATTACTAATCCATCCTGCAGGGAGCGCACACATCTACAGTCCATACAGGGCAGACATTACTAATCCATCCTGCAGGGAGCGCACACATGTACAGTGCATACAGGGCAGACATTACTAATCTATCCTGCAGGGAGCGCACACATGTACAGTCCATACAGGGCAGACATTACTAATCCATCCTGCAGGGAGCGCACACATGTACAGTCCATACAGCGCAGACATTACTAATCCATCCTGCAGGGGGCACACACATGTACAGTCCATACAGGGCAGACATTACTAATCCATCCTGCAAGGGGCGCACACATGTACAGTCCATACAGAGCAGACATTACCAATCCATCCTGCAGGGGGCGCACACATGTACAGTGCATACAGCGCAGACATTACTAATCCATCCTGCAGGGGGTGCACACATGTACAGTGCATACAGGGCAGACATTACTAATCCATCCTGCAGGGGGCGCACACATGTACAGTCCATACAGGGCAGACATTACTAATCTATCCTGCAGGGAGCGCACACATGTACAGTCCATACAGGGAAGACATTACTAATCCATCCTGCAGGGGGCGCACACATGTACCGTCCATACAGGGCAGACATTACTAAACCATCCTGCAGGGAGTGCACACATGTACAGTCCATACAGGGAAGACATTACTAATCCATCCTGCAGGGAGTGCACACATGTACAGTCCATACAGGGCAGATATTACTAATCCATCCTGCAGGGGGCGCACACATGTACCGTCCATACAGGGCAGACATTACTAATCCATCCTGCAGGGAGCGCACACATGTACAGTGCATACAGGGCAGACATTACTAATCCATCCTGCAGGGGGCGCACACATGTACAGTGCATACAGGGCAGACATTACTAATCCATCCTGCAGGGAGTGCACACATGTACCGTCCATACAGGGCAGACATTACTAATCCATCCTGCAGGGAGCGCACACATGTACAGAGCATAAAGGGCAGACATTACTAATCCATCCTGCAGGGGGCGCACACATGTACAGTGCATACAGGACAGACATTACTAATCCATCCTGCAGGGAGCGCACACATGTACCGTCCATACAGGGCAGACATTACTAATCCATCCTGCAGGGGGCGCACACATGTACAGTGCATACAGGGCAGACATTACTAATCTATCCTGCAGGGAGCGCACACATGTACCGTCCATACAGGGCAGACATTACTAATCCATCCTGCAGGGAGCGCACACATGTACAGTGCATACAGGGCAGACATTACTAATCTATCCTGCAGGGGGCGCACACATGTACAGTGCATACAGGGCAGACATTACTAATCCATCCTGCAGGGAGCGCACACATGTACCGTCCATACAGGGCAGACATTACTAATCCATCCTGCAGGGGGCGCACACATGTACATTCCATACAGGGCAGACATTACTAATCCATCCTGCAGGGGGCGCACACATATACCGTCCATACAGGGCAGACATTACTAATCCATCCTGCAGGGAGCGCACACATGTACAGTCCATACAGGGAAGACATTACTAATCCATCCTGCAGGGAGCGCACACATGTACAGTCCATACAGGGAAGACATTACTAATCCATCCTGCAGGGAGCGCACACATGTACAGTCCATACAGGGCCGACATTACTAATCCATCCTGCAGGGAGCGCACACATGTACGGTCCATACAGGGCAGACATTACTAATCCATCCTGCAGGGAGCGCACACATGTACAGTCCATACAGGGCAGACATTACTAATCCATCCTGCAGGGGGCGCACACATGTACCGTCCATACAGGGCAGACATTACTAATCCATCCTGCAGGGGGCGCACACATGTACAGTCCATACAGGGCAGACATTACTAATCCATCCTGCAGGGAGCGCACACATGTACAGTTAATACAGGGCAGACATTACTAATCCATCCTGCAGGGAGCGCACACATGTACAGTCCATACAGGGCAGACATTACTAATCCATCCTGCAGGGAGCGCACACATGTACAGTCCATACAGGGCAGACATTACTAATCCATCCTGCAGGGAGCGCACACATGTACAGTCCATACAGGGCAGACATTACTAATCCATCCTGCAGGGGGCGCACACATGTACAGTCCATACAGGGCAGACATTACTAATCCATCCTGCAGGGGGCGCACACATGTTCCGTACATACAGGGCAGACATTACTAAACCATCCTGCAGGGAGCGCACACATGTACCGTGCATACAGGACAGACATTACTAATCCATCCTGCAGGGAGCGCACACATGTACAGTGCATACAGGGCAGACATTACTAATCCATCCTGCAGGGAGCGCACACATGTACAGTGCATACAGGGCAGACATTACTAATCTATCCTGCAGGGAGCGCACACATGTACAGTGCATACAGCGCAGACATTACTAATCCATCCTGCAGGGAGCGCACACATGTACCGTCCATACAGGGCAGACATTACTAATCCATCCTGCAGGGAGCGCACACATGTACCGTCCATACAGGGCAGACATTACTAATCCATCCTGCAGGGAGCGCACACATGTACCGTCCATACAGGGCAGACATTACTAATCTATCCTGCAGGGGGCGCACACATGTACAGTGCATACAGGGCAGACATTATTAATCCATCCTGCAGGGGGCGCACACATGTACCGTCCATACAGGGCAGACATTACTAATCTATCCTGCAGGGAGCGCACACATGTACAGTCCATACAGGGCAGACATTACTAATCTATCCAGCAGGGAGCGCACACATGTACCGTCCATACAGGGCAGACATTACTAATCTATCCTGCAGGGAGCGCACACATGTACCGTCCATACAGGGCACACATTACTAATCCATTCTGCAGGGGGCGCACACATGTACCGTCCATACAGGGCAGACATTACTAATCCATCCTGCAGGGGGCGCACACATGTACGGTCCATACAGGGCAGACATTACTAATCCATCATGCAGGGGGCGCACACATGTACAGTCCATACAGGGCACACATTACTAATCCATCCTGAATGGAGCGCACACATGAACAGTCCATACAGGGCAGACATTACTAATCCATCCTGCAGGGGGCGCACACATGTACAGTCCATACAGGGCAGACATTACTAATCCATCCTGCAGGGAGCGCACACATGTACAGTCCATACAGGGCAGACATTACTAATCCATCCTGCAGGGGGCGCACACATGTACAGTCCATACAGGGCAGACATTACTAATCCATCCTGCAGGGAGCGCACACATGTACCGTCCATACAGGGCAGACATTACTAATCCATCCTGCAGGGAGCGCACACATGTACAGTCTATACAGGGCAACCATTACTAATCCATCCTGCAGGGGGCGCACACATGTACAGTCCATACAGGGCAGACATTACTAATCCATCCTGCAGGGAGCGCACACATGTACAGTCCATACAGGGCAGACATTACTAATCCATCCTGCAGGGGGCGCACACATGTACAGTCCATACAGGGCAGACATTACTAATCCATCCTGCAGGGAGCGCACACATGTACAGTCCATACAGGGCAGACATTACTAATCCATCCTGCAGGGGGCGCACACATGTACAGTGCATACAGGGCAGACATTACTAATCCATCCTGCAGGGGATGCACACATGTACAGTTTATACAGCGCAGACATTACTAATCCCTCCTGCAGGGGGCGCACACATGTACAGTGCATACAGCGCAGACATTACTAATCCATCCTGCAGGGGGCGCACACATGTACAGTGCATACAGCGCAGACATTACTAATCCATCCTGCAGGGGGCGCACACATGTACAGTGCATACAGGGCAGACATTACTAATCCATCCTGCAGGGAGCGCACATGTACAGTCCATACAGGGCAGACATTACTAATCCATCCTGCAGGGGGCGCACACATGTACAGTGCATACAGGGAAGACATTACTAATCCATCCTGCAGGGAGCGCACACATGTACAGTCCATACAGGGCCGACATTACTAATCCATCCTGCAGGGAGCGCACACATGTACGGTCCATACAGGGCAGACATTACTAATCTATCCTGCAGGGGGCGCACACATGTACAGTCCATACAGGGCAGACATTACTAATCCATCCTGCAGGGGGCGCACACATGTACCGTCCATACAGGGCAGACATTACTAATCCATCCTGCAGGGAGCGCACACATGTACAGTGCATACAGGGCAGACATTACTAATCCATCCTGCAGGGAGCGCACACATGTACAGTCCATACAGGGCAGACATTACTAATCCATCCTGCAGGGAGCGCACACATGTACAGTCTATACAGGGCAGACATTACTAATCTATCCTGCAGGGGGCGCACACATGTACAGTGCATACAGGGCAGACATTACTAATCCATCCTGCAGGGGGCGCACACATGTACAGTGCATACAGGGCAGACATTACTAATCCATCCTGCAGGGAGCGCACACATGTACAGTCCATACAGGGCCGACATTACTAATCCATCCTGCAGGGAGCGCACACATGTACGGTCCATACAGGGCAGACATTACTAATCCATCCTGCAGGGGGCGCACACATGTACAGTCCATACAGGGCAGACATTACTAATCCATCCTGCAGGGAGCGCACACATGTACAGTCCATACAGGGCAGACATTACTAATCCATCCTGCAGGGGGCGCACACATGTACAGTCCATACAGGGCAGACATTACTAATCCATCCTGCAGGGGGCGCACACATGTACAGTCCATACAGGGCAGACATTACTAATCCATCCTGCAGGGAGCGCACACATGTTCCGTCCATACAGGGCAGACATTACTAAACCATCCTGCAGGGAGCGCACACATGTACCGTGCATACAGGACAGACATTACTAATCCATCCTGCAGGGAGCGCACACATGTACAGTGCATACAGGGCAGACATTACTAATCCATCCTGCAGGGAGCGCACACATGTACAGTGCATACAGGGCAGACATTACTAATCTATCCTGCAGGGAGCGCACACATGTACAGTCCATACAGGGCAGACATTACTAATCTATCCTGCAGGGAGCGCACATATGTACCGTCCATACAGGGCAGACATTACTAATCTATCCTGCAGGGAGCGCACACATGTACCGTCCATACAGGGCAGACATTACTAATCCATTCTGCAGGGGGCGCACACATGTACCGTCCATACAGGGCAGACATTACTAATCCATCCTGCAGGGGGCGCACACATGTACGGTCCATACAAGGCAGACATTATTAATCCATCCTGCAGGGGGCGCACACATGTACAGTCCATACAGGGCAGACATTACTAATCCATCCTGCAGGGAGCGCACACATGTACAGTCCATACAGGGCAGACATTACTAATCCATCCTGCAGGGGGCGCACACATGTACTGTCCATACAGGGCAGACATTACTAATCCATCCTGCAGGGAGCGCACACATGTACCGTCCATACAGTGCAGACATTACTAATCCATCCTGCAGGGGGCGCACACATGTACAGTGCATACAGGGCAGACATTACTAATCCATCCTGCAGGGGGCGCACACATGTACAGTCCATACAGGGCAGACATTACTAATCCATCCTGCAGGGAGCGCACACATGTACAGTCCATACAGGGCAGACATTACTAATCCATCCTGCAGGGAGCGCACACATGTACAGTCCATACAGGGCAGACATTACTAAACCATCCTGCAGGGAGCGCACACATGTACAGGGCAGACATTACTAATCCATCCTGCAGGGAGCGCACACATGTACAGTCCATACAGGGCAGACATTACTAATCCATCCTGCAGGGAGCGCACACATGTACAGTCCATACAGGGCAGACATTATTAATCCATCCTGCAGGGAGCGCACACATGTACAGTCCATACAGGGCAGACATTACTAATCCATCCTGCAGGGGGCGCACACATGTACAGTCTATACAGGGCAGACATTACTTTTCCATCCTGCAGGGGGCGCACACATGTACAGTCCATACAGGGCAGACATTACTAATCCATCCTGCAGGGGGCGCACACATGTACCGTCCATACAGGGCAGACATTACTAATCCATCCTGCAGGGGGCGCACACATGTACAGTCCATACAGGGCAGACATTACTAATCCATCCTGCAGGGGGCGCACACATGTACGGTCCATACAGGGCAGACATTTCTAATCCATCCTGCAGGGGGCGCACACATGTACCGTCCATACAGGGCAGACATTACTAATCCATCCTGCAGGGGGCGCACACATGTACGGTCCATACAGGGCAGACATTATTAATCCATCCTGCAGGGAGCGCACACATGTACGGTCCATACAGGGCAGACATTATTAATCCATCCTGCAGGGGGCGCACACATGTACAGTCCATACAGGGCAGACATTACTAATCCATCCTGCAGGGGGCGCACACATGTACAGTCCATACAGGGCAGACATTACTAATCCATCCTGCAGGGGGCACACACATGTACCGTCCATACAGGGCAGACATTACTAATCCATCCTGCAGGGAGCGCACACATGTACAGTCTATACAGGGCAGACATCACTAATCCATCCTGCAGGGAGCGCACACATGTACAGTGCATACAGGGAAGACATTACTAATCCATCCTGCAGGGGGCGCACACATGTACAGTGCATACAGGGCAGACATTACTAATCCATCCTGCAGGGAGCGCACATGTACAGTCCATACAGGGCAGACATTACTAATCCATCCTGCAGGGGGCGCACACATGTACAGTCCATACAGGGCAGACATTACTAATCCATCCTGCAGGGGGCGCACACATGTACAGTGCATACAGGGAAGACATTACTAATCCATCCTGCAGGGAGCGCACACATGTACAGTCCATACAGGGCCGACATTACTAATCCATCCTGCAGGGAGCGCACACATGTACGGTCCATACAGGGCAGACATTACTAATCTATCCTGCAGGGAGCGCACACATGTACAGTCCATACAGTGCAGACATTACTAATCTATCCTGCAGGGGGCGCACACATGTACAGTGCATACAGTGCAGACATTACTAATCTATCCTGCAGGGAGCGCACACATGTACCGTCCATACAGCGCAGACATTACTAATCCATCCTGCAGGGAGCGCACACATGTACAGTCCATACAGGGCAGACATTACTAATCTATCCTGCAGGGAGCGCACACATGTACAGTCCATACAGTGCAGACATTACTAATCTATCCTGCAGGGAGCGCACACATGTACAGTCCATACAGTGCAGACATTACTAATCCATCCTGCAGGGGGCGCACACATGTACCGTCCATACAGGGCAGACATTACTAATCCATCCTGCAGGGAGCGCACACATGTACAGTGCATACAGGGCAGACATTACTAATCTATCCTGCAGGGGGCGCACACATGTACAGTGCATACAGGGAAGACATTACTAATCCATCCTGCAGGGAGCGCACACATGTACAGTGCATACAGGGCAGACATTACTAATCCATCCTGCAGGGAGCGCACACATGTACCGTCCATACAGGGCAGACATTACTAATCCATCCTGCAGGGGGCGCACACATGTACAGTCTATACAGGGCAACCATTACTAATCCATCCTGCAGGGAGCGCACACATGTACAGTCTATACAGGGCAGACATTACTAATCCATCCTGCAGGGGGCGCACACATGTACCGTCCATACAGGGCAGACATTACTAATCCATCCTGCAGGGAGCGCACACATGTACCGTCCATACAGGGCAACCATTACTAATCCATCCTGCAGGGAGCGCACACATGTACAGTGCATACAGGGCAGACATTACTAATCTATCCTGCAGGGAGCGCACACATGTACGGTCCATACAGGGCAGACATTACTAATCTATCCTGCAGGGAGCGCACACATGTACGGTCCATACAGGGCAGACATTACTAATCCATCCTGCAGGGAGCGCACACATGTACCGTCCATACAGGGCAGACATTACTAATCCATGCTGCAGGGAGCGCACACATGTACAGTACATACAGGGCAGACATTACTAATCTATCCTGCAGGGAGCGCACACATGTACGGTCCATACAGGGCAGACATTACTAATCCATCCTGCAGGGAGCGCACACATGTACCGTCCATACAGGGCAGACATTACTAATCCATGCTGCAGGGAGCGCACACATGTACAGTCCATACAGGGCAGACATTACTAATCCATCCTGCAGGGGGCGCACACATGTACCGTCCATACAGGGCAGACATTACTAATCCATCCTGCAGGGGGCGCACACATGTACCGTCCATACAGGGCAGACATTACTAATCCATGCTGCAGGGAGCGCACACATGTACAGTACATACAGGGCAGACATTACTAATCCATCCTGCAGGGGGCGCACACATGTACAGTGCATACAGGGCAGACATTACTAATCCATGCTGAAGGGAGCGCACACATGTACCGTCCATACAGGGCAGACATTACTAATCCATCCTGCAGGGAGCGCACACATGTACCGTCCATACAGGGCAGACATTACTAATCCATCCTGCAGGGGGCGCACACATGTACCGTCCATACAGGGCAGACATTACTAATCCATCCTCGTGCTATGATGGATTTTTGGGTCACAGGTGATTTTCCCACCTTAGAGCAGAGTCTCTGTTTGTCCATTCTCAGAATCAGGCGGTGCCAAACTACAACTCCCAGCATGCCCTGGTACGGTCAATGGTGATGATTAACCCTTTAATCACCCATTAATTCAATGGCTGCTATTAATTAAATTAATTAATAAGGGGATCCTGTGTTTTCCCCTCCCCCGAGGTGGAGCAGCCATTGCAGGTTTGGGAGCCGGACAGGTAAGAGGATAGTTTGCGTGTGGTGGTACTACAAGTATCAGCGAGGCCGTCTATAGGTGACTCTATGTCCCATCTGCTCCGTGTTTTCTAGTGAATTTTGCCGTCATCATGCCGAAGCGTCAGAACAAGGTTTCGGATCTGACGCTGGACTTAACCCCGTCCTCCCTGCATCTTCTGAAGAGGGCGCAGCTGCAACACTACTGCAAGAAAGTCGGCCTGAAAGGCGTAGGAAAGGTGAAAGGGGCGCGGGGAGGCGCAGGAAAGGTGAAAGGGGCGCGGGGAGGCGCAGGAAAGGTGGAAGGGGCGCAGGAAAGGTGAAGGGGCGCGGGGAGGCGCAGGAAAGGTGGAAGGGGCGCAGGAAAGGTGAAGGGGCGCGGGGAGGCGCAGGAAAGGTGAAAGGGGCGCGGGGAGGCGCAGGAAAGGTGGAAGGGGCGCAGGAAAGGTGAAGGGGCGCGGGGAGGCGCAGGAAAGGTGGAAGGGGCGCAGGAAAGGTGAAGGGGCGCGGGGAGGCGCAGGAAAGGTGAAAGGGGCGCAGGAAAGGTGAAGGGGCGCGGGGAGGCGCAGGAAAGGTGAAAGGGGCGCAGGAAAGGTGAAGGGGCGCGGGGAGGCGCAGGAAAGGTGAAAGGGGCGCAGGAAAGGTGAAGGGGCGCGGGGAGGCGCAGGAAAGGTGAAAGGGGCGCAGGAAAGGTGAAGGGGCGCGGGGAGGCGCAGGAAAGGTGAAAGGGGCGCAGGAAAGGTGAAGGGGCGCGGGGAGGCGCAGGAAAGGTGAAAGGGGCGCAGGAAAGGTGAAGGGGCGCGGGGAGGCGCAGGAAAGGTGAAAGGGGCGCAGGAAAGGTGAAGGGGCGCGGGGAGGCGCAGGAAAGGTGAAAGGGGCGCAGGAAAGGTGAAGGGGCGCGGGGAGGCGCAGGAAAGGTGAAAGGGGCGCAGGAAAGGTGAAGGGGCGCGGGGAGGCGCAGGAAAGGTGAAAGGGGCGCAGGAAAGGTGAAGGGGCGCGGGGAGGCGCAGGAAAGGTGAAAGGGGCGCAGGAAAGGTGAAGGGGCGCGGGGAGGCGCAGGAAAGGTGAAAGGGGCGCAGGAAAGGTGAAGGGGCGCGGGGAGGCGCAGGAAAGGTGAAAGGGGCGCAGGAAAGGTGAAGGGGCGCGGGGAGGCGCAGGAAAGGTGAAAGGGGCGCAGGAAAGGTGAAAGGGGCGCGGGGAGGCGCAGGAAAGGTGAAAGGGGCGCAGGAAAGGTGAAAGGGGCGCGGGGAGGCGCAGGAAAGGTGAAAGGGGCGCAGGAAAGGTGAAAGGGGCGCGGGGAGGCGCAGGAAAGGTGAAAGGGGCGCAGGAAAGGTGAAAGGGGCGCGGGGAGGCGCAGGAAAGGTGAAAGGGGCGCAGGAAAGGTGAAAGGGGCGCGGGGAGGCGCAGGAAAGGTGAAAGGGGCGCAGGAAAGGTGAAAGGGGCGCGGGGAGGCGCAGGAAAGGTGAAAGGGGCGCAGGAAAGGTGAAAGGGGCGCGGGGAGGCGCAGGAAAGGTGAAAGGGGCGCAGGAAAGGTGAAAGGGGCGCGGGGAGGCGCAGGAAAGGTGAAAGGGGCGCAGGAAAGGTGAAAGGGGCGCGGGGAGGCGCAGGAAAGGTGAAAGGGGCGCAGGAAAGGTGAAAGGGGCGCGGGGAGGCGCAGGAAAGGTGAAAGGGGCGCAGGAAAGGTGAAAGGGGCGCGGGGAGGCGCAGGAAAGGTGAAAGGGGCGCAGGAAAGGTGAAAGGGGCGCGGGGAGGCGCAGGAAAGGTGAAAGGGGCGCAGGAAAGGTGAAAGGGGCGCGGGGAGGCGCAGGAAAGGTGAAAGGGGCGCAGGAAAGGTGAAAGGGGCGCGGGGAGGCGCAGGAAAGGTGAAAGGGGCGCAGGAAAGGTGAAAGGGGCGCGGGGAGGCGCAGGAAAGGTGAAAGGGGCGCAGGAAAGGTGAAAGGGGCGCGGGGAGGCGCAGGAAAGGTGAAAGGGGCGCAGGAAAGGTGAAAGGGGCGCGGGGAGGCGCAGGAAAGGTGAAAGGGGCGCAGGAAAGGTGAAAGGGGCGCGGGGAGGCGCAGGAAAGGTGAAAGGGGCGCAGGAAAGGTGAAAGGGGCGCGGGGAGGCGCAGGAAAGGTGAAAGGGGCGCAGGAAAGGTGAAAGGGGCGCAGGAAAGGTGAAGGGGCGCAGGAAAGGTGAAAGGGGCGCAGGAAAGGTGAAGGGGCGCGGGGAGGCGCAGGAAAGGTGAAAGGGGCGCAGGAAAGGTGAAGGGGCGCGGGGAGGCGCAGGAAAGGTGAAAGGGGCGCAGGAAAGGTGAAGGGGCGCGGGGAGGCGCAGGAAAGGTGAAAGGGGCGCAGGAAAGGTGAAGGGGCGCGGGGAGGCGCAGGAAAGGTGAAAGGGGCGCAGGAAAGGTGAAGGGGCGCGGGGAGGCGCAGGAAAGGTGAAAGGGGCGCAGGAAAGGTGAAGGGGCGCGGGGAGGCGCAGGAAAGGTGAAAGGGGCGCAGGAAAGGTGAAGGGGCGCGGGGAGGCGCAGGAAAGGTGAAAGGGGCGCAGGAAAGGTGAAGGGGCGCGGGGAGGCGCAGGAAAGGTGAAAGGGGCGCAGGAAAGGTGAAGGGGCGCGGGGAGGCGCAGGAAAGGTGAAGGGGCGCGGGGAGGCGCAGGAAAGGTGAAAGGGGCGCAGGAAAGGTGAAGGGGCGCGGGGAGGCGCAGGAAAGGTGAAAGGGGCGCAGGAAAGGTGAAGGGGCGCGGGGAGGCGCAGGAAAGGTGAAAGGGGCGCAGGAAAGGTGAAGGGGCGCGGGGAGGCGCAGGAAAGGTGAAAGGGGCGCAGGAAAGGTGAAAGGGGCGCAGGAAAGGTGAAGGGGCGCGGGGAGGCGCAGGAAAGGTGAAAGGGGCGCAGGAAAGGTGAAGGGGCGCGGGGAGGCGCAGGAAAGGTGAAAGGGGCGCAGGAAAGGTGAAGGGGCGCGGGGAGGCGCAGGAAAGGTGAAATGGGCGCAGGAAAGGTGAAAGGGGGCGCGGGGAGGCGCAGGAAAGGTGAAAGGGGGCGCGGGGAGGCGCAGCGTGAGCGATACGGGGGGCAAGTGGTCATTGTCCACTGTCATAGAGGCGGGGCTAGGCAGGATATAAGCACCGCCCCCTGTGGGGCACAGTTCTGGCCGGCATTACATGGTTAATATTTGGGCAGTCGTATAAAGTATCAAGCTGCATAATGTAAATACGAGGGGTCGGCTCCAACGTGACCCCCAAACACACGTATCATGTAAGAAATGTGCTGTCTGTGCCGCACAGCCTAACCCTCTCCTCCCCGCAGAACACAGAACTCATCCAAAGGCTGCAGGAGCACCTCAAGAAGGCGGAGAGCGGTGGGCAGGCGAGTAACTGTGGGCGGACCACCGAGAAAAACCAGCTCATTACTGATTAAATGGTGCCTCAAAATACACCAAGTGACCCCCAATCACTGAGCTGCTCCCACACCAGGGTGCAAATGTACCCCCCGACTCAGCTGCTCTTTCTCCTTGGCCGTACCCCCACTCCCATTTATCTTTCTCTCTCCTCGGCTGTACCCCCTCATTTCTCTCTCCCTCCCTCCCATTTTTCTAGTCAACCTTCTCCCCCGTTTCTCACTCCCCCTCTCTTTTTTTTTTTTTCCTCTGGTGTACCCCCAGTTTCCCTTTACTCTGGTGCACCCCCCCACCCGGTTTCTCGGTTCTCTCTTTCCTCAGGTATACCCACCCCCGTATCTCTTTCGTCGGGTGTACCCCCCCCCCCCCCCGTTTCTCTCTTCTGGGGTGGACGCGCCCCCCCCCCGTTTCTCTCTTCTGGGGTGGACGCCCCCCCCCCGTTTCTCTCTTCTGGGGTGGACGCCCCCCCCCCCCCCCGTTTCTCTCTATTCTCGGGTGTACACCCCCCCTCCCCCCGTTTTTCTCTATTCTCGGGTGTACACCCCCCCTCCCCCCGTTTTTCTCTATTCTCGGGTGTACACCCCCCCCTCCCCCCGTTTCTCTATTCTCGGGTGTACACCCCCCCCCTCCCCCCGTTTCTCTCTTCTGGGGTGGACGCCCCCCCCCCCCCGTTTCTCTCTTCTGGGGTGGACGCCCCCCCCCCCCCCGTTTCTCTCTATTCTCGGGTGTACACCCCCCCTCCCCCCGTTTTTCTCTATTCTCGGGTGTACACCCCCCCTCCCTCCGTTTTTCTCTATTCTCGGGTGTACACCCCCCCTCCCCCCGTTTTTCTCTATTCTCGGGTGTACACCCCCCCCTCCCCCCGTTTCTCTATTCTCGGGTGTACACCCCCCCCTCCCCCCGTTTCTCTCTTCTGGGGTGGACGCCCCCCCCCGTTTCTCTCTTCTGGGGTGGACGCCCCCCCCCCGTTTCTCTCTTCTGGGGTGGACGCCCCCCCCCGTTTCTCTCTTCTGGGGTGGACGCCCCCCCCCCCCCCCGTTTCTCTCTTCTGGGGTGGACGCCCCCCCCGTTTCTCTCTTCTGGGGTGGACGCCCCCCCCCCCCCCGTTTCTCTCTTCTGGGGTGGACGCCCCCCCCCCCCCCCGTTTCTCTCTTCTGGGGTGGACGCCCCCCCCCCCGTTTCTCTCTTCTGGGGTGGACGCCCCCCCCCCCCGTTTCTCTCTTCTGGGGTGGACGCCCCCCCCCCCCCCCGTTTCTTTCTTCTGGGGTGGATGCCCCCCCCCCGTTTCTCTCTTCTGGGGTGGACGCCCCCCCCCCCCCGTTTCTCTCTTCTGGGGTGGACGCCCCCCCCCCCCGTTTCTCTCTTCTGGGGTGGACGCCCCCCCCCCCGTTTCTCTCTTCTGGGGTGGACGCCCCCCCCCCCGTTTCTCTCTTCTGGGGTGGACGCCCCCCCCCCGTTTCTCTCTTCTGGGGTGGACGCCCCCCCCCCCCCCGTTTCTCTCTTCTGGGGTGGACACCCCCCCCCCCCCCCGTTTCTCTCTTCTGGGGTGGACGCCCCCCCCCCCCCCGTTTCTCTCTTCTGGGGTGGACGCCCCCCCCCCCCCCGTTTCTCTCTTCTGGGGTGGACGCCCCCCCCCCCGTTTCTCTCTTCTGGGGTGGACGCCCCCCCCCCCGTTTCTCTCTTCTGGGGTGGACGCCCCCCCCCCCCCGTTTCTTTCTTCTGGGGTGGATGCCCCCCCCCCGTTTCTCTCTTCTGGGGTGGACGCCCCCCCCCCCCGTTTCTCTCTTCTGGGGTGGACGCCCCCCCCCCCCGTTTCTCTCTTCTGGGGTGGACGCCCCCCCCCCCCGTTTCTCTCTTCTGGGGTGGACGCCCCCCCCCCCGTTTCTCTCTTCTGGGGTGGACGCCCCCCCCCCCCCCCGTTTCTCTCTTCTGGGGTGGACACCCCCCCCCCCCCCCCGTTTCTCTCTTCTGGGGTGGACACCCCCCCCCCCCCCCGTTTCTCTCTTCTGGGGTGGACGCCCCCCCCCCCCCCGTTTCTCTCTTCTGGGGTGGACGCCCCCCCCCCCCCCCGTTTCTCTCTTCTGGGGTGGACGCCCCCCCCCCCCCGTTTCTCTCTTCTGGGGTGGACGCCCCCCCCCCCCCCCGTTTCTCTCTTCTGGGGTGGACGCCCCCCCCCCCCCCGTTTCTCTCTTCTGGGGTGGACGCCCCCCCCCCCCCGTTTCTCTCTTCTGGGGTGGACGCCCCCCCCGTTTCTCTCTTCTGGGGTGGACGCCCCCCCGTTTCTCTCTTCTGGGGTGGACGCCCCCCCGTTTCTCTCTTCTGGGGTGGACGCCCCCCCGTTTCTCTCTTCTGGGGTGGACGCCCCCCCGTTTCTCTCTTCTGGGGTGGACGCCCCCCCCGTTTCTCTCTTCTGGGGTGGACGCCCCCCCGTTTCTCTCTTCTGGGGTGGACGCCCCCCCCGTTTCTCTCTTCTGGGGTGGACGCCCCCCCGTTTCTCTCTTCTGGGGTGGACGCCCCCCCGTTTCTCTCTTCTGGGGTGGACGCCCCCCGTTTCTCTCTCTGGGGTGGACGCCCCCCGTTTCTCTCTTCTCTGGGTGGGACGCCCCCCGTTTTTCTCTATTCTCGGGGTGACTCCCCCCCTCCCCGTTTCTCTATCTCGGGTTACTCCCCCCCCGTTTTCTCTATTCTCGGTGTACCCCCCCCCTCCCCCGTTTTCTCTCATATTCTCGGGTGTACTCCCCCCCTCCCCGCCTTTTTCTCTCGTTTTTCTCTATTCTCGGGTGTACACCCCCCCCGTTTCTCTCTATTCTCGGGTGTACTCCCCCCCTCCCCCGTTTTTCTCTATTCTCGGGTGTACACCCCCCCCTCCCCCCGTTTCTCTCTATTCTCGGGTGTACTCCCCCCCTCCCCCGTTTCTCTCTATTCTCGGGTGTACACCCCCCCTCCCCCCGTTTTTCTCTATTCTCGGGTGTACTCCCCCCCTCCCCCGTTTTTCTCTATTCTCGGGTGTACTCCCCCCCTCCCCCCGTTTCTCTCTATTCTCGGGTGTACTCCCCCCCTCCCCCGTTTTTCTCTATTCTCGGGTGTACTCCCCCCCTCCCCCGTTTTTCTCTATTCTCGGGTGTACTCCCCCCCTCCCCCCGTTTCTCTCTATTCTCGGGTGTACTCCCCCCCTCCCCCCGTTTCTCTCTATTCTCGGGTGTACCCCCCCCGTTTCTCCCGCACCTCGTGTTGTGTGTGAATGTGACGTTTCTTGCACAGAATTCTCCGCGGACGCCTCCTCCGGACAAACGGGACGTGACACCGGAAGCGCCGGCAGGTGAGACCCTCTGACAGCTTTTACCTGGGGTGCGCGGCTTCCCAGCTCTGACCGGGTTAACATCTCCGCAGGGTCACGTGACTGTGATCCACCAATGAATCGCGTGGTCTCCGCCCAGCACACTGTTCCCCTCCTGACCACGCCCTCTCTGACTAGCTAACTGCAGCCAATCAGTGTACAGAATGACGTCAGCCGTGTGATTGCAGAGCCGTTGCTGGGGTAACGCAGAGGGATGTTGTTAGTGACGCTAAACGTGTTTTGCGCGCAGGATTCATAGTCACGTGACCTCCATTAGATTTACAGCCTGTGCGTCACATGACCTTTATCATGTTTATATATATATATATATATTTTTTTTTTTGTTTTTTAAATGTCACATGACCTCTGGGGGAGCCTTAACATTGGCTATGTCCCAGTTTTTCCATATAATGGTGTTTGCCGTCTTGTGTTGCAGGGGGCCGGGGCTGGTGTGTGATCCATGGACAGGAGCTGACGATTGCTCTCTGGTATCAGCTGTCTCTGCGCTGTGGACGCGCCTGTGTGAACCCTCCGCGGCTCGTACATCCCCCTGCACCTCGCCCCTCCTCTGTGCCCACCCCCCCGGGGCTCCCCGACAACCTCATCTGTGAGGAATGCATGTCCAGGTGAGGGGCGCCGGATCACAGGACGTGGGGGCACAGCTGAGGGGCCAGACCACTCCACATCCTGTCAGTTTGTTACAATGTATCAGTGCAGGAAAAAGTTTCCATTCACTGACAGCAGACAGAGATCTTCAGCTAAAGAAGGATTGAAGTCTGATAGAAAGTTGCAGAAATCTGTCTCCTCATATTGTGCCGCTCTATTCCAGAAACCAGGAGAAGGACGACCATCTCCACCAGAAGTCAGCGATGCAAGGTACTTGCCCCCCGCTCCGCGCTCCGCACAGACGCTGGGGCGCCTCCGTCGGTCTGCACAGCCGCTCGGGGCGCCTCCGTCGGTCTGCACAGCCGCTGGGGCGCCTCCGTCGGTCTGCACAGCCGCTGGGGGTGCCTCCGTCGGTCTGCACAGCCGCTGGGGCGCCTCCGTCGGTCTGCACAGCCGCTGGGGCGCCTCCGTCGGTCTGCACAGCCGCTGGGGCGCCTCCGTCGGTCTGCACAGCCGCTGGGGCGCCTCCGTCGGTCCTGCACAGCCGCTGGGGCGCCTCCGTCGGTCTGCACAGCCGCTGGGGCGCCTCCGTCGGTCTGCACAGCCGCTGGGGCGCCTCCGTCGGTCTGCACAGCCGCTGGGGCGCCTCCGTCGGTCTGCACAGCCGCTGGGGCGCCTTCCGTCGGTCTGCACAGACGCTGGGGCGCCTCCGTCGGTCTGCACAGACGCTGGGGCGCCTCCGTCGGTCTGCACAGACGCTGGGGCGCCTCCGTCGGTCTGACACAGACGCTGGGGCGCCTCCGGCCGGGCCTCCGCCGCCCAGACCTGGGGGTGTCTCCGCCAGGGTCCGCGCTCCGTGCAGACGCTGGGGTTCCCCCCTCACCCCCTCCCCGGTCCACAATCTGTGTGTGTAAATATTTGTATCTGAAGAAGTGGAATCACCCGAAACACAGTAAAGCTTCCCCGTTTTGTAGTTACAGCCTGCGCTGGAGACGCTGATAGGAATTATTTGATGATTTTTTATGCAAATGACACAACCCGTTCCCCGCTCCTCATGGCGGCCTTCGCCGTGCTCACGCGTCAGTATACCGGGGGATCAGGCAGGAAATAACAGTCATTTCTACTTTCAGATAAATCTTTCCCTGACACCATCCTGCAGAAGTCCAGAGCTGCTAGGTGAGTGCCGCCTCTCTCCCCCGCACCCCTCTGTGTACAAACACCTCACCTGCGCTGCTTCTACCTCTCTCTGCAGAGCATCTCGCTCCTGTAAAAGGTCCGGACGATTCCAGCCTCAAGAAGATCCAGAGTATGCCCGCAGGGTAAGGATCAACTACATACAGATTTATACAGCCACCACTAGAGGAGCTCACTACATACAGATTTATACAGCCACCACTAGAGGGAGCTCACTACATACAGATTTATACAGCCACCACTAGAGGGAGCTCACTACATACAGATTTATACAGCCACCACTAGAGGGAGCTCACTACATACAGATTTATACAGTCACCACTAGAGGGAGCTCACTACATACAGATTTATACAGCCACCACTAGAGGGAGCTCACTATATACAGATTTATACAGCCACCACTAGAGGGAGCTCACTATATACAGATTTATACAGCCACCACTAGAGGGAGCTCACTATATACAGATTTATACAGTCACCACTAGAGGGTGCTCACTACCTACAGATTTACACAGCCACCAGTAGAGGGAGCTCACTACATACAGATTTATACAGCCACCACTAGAGGGAGCTCACTAATACAGATTTATACAGCCACCACTAGAGGGAGCTCACTATATACAGATTTATACAGCCACCACTAGAGGGTGCTCACTACATACAGATTTATACAGCCACCAGTAGAGGGAGCTCACTACATACAGATTTATACAGTCACCACTAGAGGGAGCTCACTACATACAGATTTATACAGCCACCACTAGACGGAGCTCACTATATACAGATTTATACAGCCACCACTAGAGGGAGCTCACTATATACAGATTTATACAGCCACCACTAGAGGGAGCTCACTATATACAGATTTACAGTCGCCACTAGGGGGAGCTCACTACATACAGATTTATACAGCCACCACTAGAGGGAGCTCACTACATACAGATTTATACAGCCACCACTAGAGAGAGCTCACTACATACAGATTTATACAGCCACCACTAGAGGGAGCTCACTGTATACAGATTTATACAGCCACCACTAGAGGGAGCTCACTACATACAGATTTATACAGCCACCACTAGGGGGAGCTCACTACATACAGATTTATACAGCCACCACTAGAGGAAGCTCACTACATACAGATTTATACAGCCACCACTAGAGGGAACTCACTACATACAGATATATACATCCACCACTAG
>NW_027442896.1:0-71922 GCF_048569485.1 Anomaloglossus baeobatrachus
AAACAAAACTTTTAGTGGATTTCTACTTATTTTATTAAATATCATCTCCACCAAACAGGACAAGCTTGCATCTGTTATAGTTTTGGAGAAAAATGTGTTCATTTCATGTATGCGCGAAATGCCTTAAAAATGGCTTTAAAATGGATTTGGAGCATGGAGACGATCTATCTCGGGATTGCAAGATAACCAAACAAAACTTTTAGTGGATTTCTACTTATTTTATTAAATATCATCTCCACCAAACAGGACAAGCTTGCATCTGTTATAGTTTTGGAGAAAAATGTGTTCATTTCATGTATGCGCGAAATGCCTTAAAAATGGCTTTAAAATGGATTTGGAGCATGGAGACGATTATCTCGGGATTGCAAGATAACCAAACAAAACTTTTAGTGGATTTCTACTTATTTTATTAAATATCATCTCCACCAAACAGGACAAGCTTGCATCTGTTATAGTTTTGGAGAAAAATGTGTTCATTTCATGTATGCGCGAAATGCCTTAAAAATGGCTTTAAAATGGATTTGGAGCATGGAGACGATTATCTCGGGATTGCAAGATAACCAAACAAAACTTTTAGTGGATTTCTACTTATTTTATTAAATATCATCTCCACCAAACAGGACAAGCTTGCATCTGTTATAGTTTTGGAGAAAAATGTGTTCATTTCATGTATGCGCGAAATGCCTTAAAAATGGCTTTAAAATGGATTTGGAGCATGGAGACGATTATCTCGGGATTGCAAGATAACCAAACAAAACTTTTAGTGGATTTCTACTTATTTTATTAAATATCATCTCCACCAAACAGGACAAGCTTGCATCTGTTATAGTTTTGGAGAAAAATGTGTTCATTTCATGTATGCGCGAAATGCCTTAAAAATGGCTTTAAAATGGATTTGGAGCATGGAGACGATTATCTCGGGATTGCAAGATAACCAAACAAAACTTTTAGTGGATTTCTACTTATTTTATTAAATATCATCTCCACCAAACAGGACAAGCTTGCATCTGTTATAGTTTTGGAGAAAAATGTGTTCATTTCATGTATGCGCGAAATGCCTTAAAAATGGCTTTAAAATGGATTTGGAGCATGGAGACGATTATCTCGGGATTGCAAGATAACCAAACAAAACTTTTAGTGGATTTCTACTTATTTTATTAAATATCATCTCCACCAAACAGGACAAGCTTGCATCTGTTATAGTTTTGGAGAAAAATGTGTTCATTTCATGTATGCGCGAAATGCCTTAAAAATGGCTTTAAAATGGATTTGGAGCATGGAGACGATTATCTCGGGATTGCAAGATAACCAAACAAAACTTTTAGTGGATTTCTACTTATTTTATTAAATATCATCTCCACCAAACAGGACAAGCTTGCATCTGTTATAGTTTTGGAGAAAAATGTGTTCATTTCATGTATGCGCGAAATGCCTTAAAAATGGCTTTAAAATGGATTTGGAGCATGGAGACGATTATCTCGGGATTGCAAGATAACCAAACAAAACTTTTAGTGGATTTCTACTTATTTTATTAAATATCATCTCCACCAAACAGGACAAGCTTGCATCTGTTATAGTTTTGGAGAAAAATGTGTTCATTTCATGTATGCGCGAAATGCCTTAAAAATGGCTTTAAAATGGATTTGGAGCATGGAGACGATTATCTCGGGATTGCAAGATAACCAAACAAAACTTTTAGTGGATTTCTACTTATTTTATTAAATATCATCTCCACCAAACAGGACAAGCTTGCATCTGTTATAGTTTTGGAGAAAAATGTGTTCATTTCATGTATGCGCGAAATGCCTTAAAAATGGCTTTAAAATGGATTTGGAGCATGGAGACGATTATCTCGGGATTGCAAGATAACCAAACAAAACTTTTAGTGGATTTCTACTTATTTTATTAAATATCATCTCCACCAAACAGGACAAGCTTGCATCTGTTATAGTTTTGGAGAAAAATGTGTTCATTTCATGTATGCGCGAAATGCCTTAAAAATGGCTTTAAAATGGATTTGGAGCATGGAGACGATTATCTCGGGATTGCAAGATAACCAAACAAAACTTTTAGTGGATTTCTACTTATTTTATTAAATATCATCTCCACCAAACAGGACAAGCTTGCATCTGTTATAGTTTTGGAGAAAAATGTGTTCATTTCATGTATGCGCGAAATGCCTTAAAAATGGCTTTAAAATGGATTTGGAGCATGGAGACGATTATCTCGGGATTGCAAGATAACCAAACAAAACTTTTAGTGGATTTCTACTTATTTTATTAAATATCATCTCCACCAAACAGGACAAGCTTGCATCTGTTATAGTTTTGGAGAAAAATGTGTTCATTTCATGTATGCGCGAAATGCCTTAAAAATGGCTTTAAAATGGATTTGGAGCATGGAGACGATTATCTCGGGATTGCAAGATAACCAAACAAAACTTTTAGTGGATTTCTACTTATTTTATTAAATATCATCTCCACCAAACAGGACAAGCTTGCATCTGTTATAGTTTTGGAGAAAAATGTGTTCATTTCATGTATGCGCGAAATGCCTTAAAAATGGCTTTAAAATGGATTTGGAGCATGGAGACGATTATCTCGGGATTGCAAGATAACCAAACAAAACTTTTAGTGGATTTCTACTTATTTTATTAAATATCATCTCCACCAAACAGGACAAGCTTGCATCTGTTATAGTTTTGGAGAAAAATGTGTTCATTTCATGTATGCGCGAAATGCCTTAAAAATGGCTTTAAAATGGATTTGGAGCATGGAGACGATTATCTCGGGATTGCAAGATAACCAAACAAAACTTTTAGTGGATTTCTACTTATTTTATTAAATATCATCTCCACCAAACAGGACAAGCTTGCATCTGTTATAGTTTTGGAGAAAAATGTGTTCATTTCATGTATGCGCGAAATGCCTTAAAAATGGCTTTAAAATGGATTTGGAGCATGGAGACGATTATCTCGGGATTGCAAGATAACCAAACAAAACTTTTAGTGGATTTCTACTTATTTTATTAAATATCATCTCCACCAAACAGGACAAGCTTGCATCTGTTATAGTTTTGGAGAAAAATGTGTTCATTTCATGTATGCGCGAAATGCCTTAAAAATGGCTTTAAAATGGATTTGGAGCATGGAGACGATTATCTCGGGATTGCAAGATAACCAAACAAAACTTTTAGTGGATTTCTACTTATTTTATTAAATATCATCTCCACCAAACAGGACAAGCTTGCATCTGTTATAGTTTTGGAGAAAAATGTGTTCATTTCATGTATGCGCGAAATGCCTTAAAAATGGCTTTAAAATGGATTTGGAGCATGGAGACGATTATCTCGGGATTGCAAGATAACCAAACAAAACTTTTAGTGGATTTCTACTTATTTTATTAAATATCATCTCCACCAAACAGGACAAGCTTGCATCTGTTATAGTTTTGGAGAAAAATGTGTTCATTTCATGTATGCGCGAAATGCCTTAAAAATGGCTTTAAAATGGATTTGGAGCATGGAGACGATTATCTCGGGATTGCAAGATAACCAAACAAAACTTTTAGTGGATTTCTACTTATTTTATTAAATATCATCTCCACCAAACAGGACAAGCTTGCATCTGTTATAGTTTTGGAGAAAAATGTGTTCATTTCATGTATGCGCGAAATGCCTTAAAAATGGCTTTAAAATGGATTTGGAGCATGGAGACGATTATCTCGGGATTGCAAGATAACCAAACAAAACTTTTAGTGGATTTCTACTTATTTTATTAAATATCATCTCCACCAAACAGGACAAGCTTGCATCTGTTATAGTTTTGGAGAAAAATGTGTTCATTTCATGTATGCGCGAAATGCCTTAAAAATGGCTTTAAAATGGATTTGGAGCATGGAGACGATTATCTCGGGATTGCAAGATAACCAAACAAAACTTTTAGTGGATTTCTACTTATTTTATTAAATATCATCTCCACCAAACAGGACAAGCTTGCATCTGTTATAGTTTTGGAGAAAAATGTGTTCATTTCATGTATGCGCGAAATGCCTTAAAAATGGCTTTAAAATGGATTTGGAGCATGGAGACGATTATCTCGGGATTGCAAGATAACCAAACAAAACTTTTAGTGGATTTCTACTTATTTTATTAAATATCATCTCCACCAAACAGGACAAGCTTGCATCTGTTATAGTTTTGGAGAAAAATGTGTTCATTTCATGTATGCGCGAAATGCCTTAAAAATGGCTTTAAAATGGATTTGGAGCATGGAGACGATTATCTCGGGATTGCAAGATAACCAAACAAAACTTTTAGTGGATTTCTACTTATTTTATTAAATATCATCTCCACCAAACAGGACAAGCTTGCATCTGTTATAGTTTTGGAGAAAAATGTGTTCATTTCATGTATGCGCGAAATGCCTTAAAAATGGCTTTAAAATGGATTTGGAGCATGGAGACGATTATCTCGGGATTGCAAGATAACCAAACAAAACTTTTAGTGGATTTCTACTTATTTTATTAAATATCATCTCCACCAAACAGGACAAGCTTGCATCTGTTATAGTTTTGGAGAAAAATGTGTTCATTTCATGTATGCGCGAAATGCCTTAAAAATGGCTTTAAAATGGATTTGGAGCATGGAGACGATTATCTCGGGATTGCAAGATAACCAAACAAAACTTTTAGTGGATTTCTACTTATTTTATTAAATATCATCTCCACCAAACAGGACAAGCTTGCATCTGTTATAGTTTTGGAGAAAAATGTGTTCATTTCATGTATGCGCGAAATGCCTTAAAAATGGCTTTAAAATGGATTTGGAGCATGGAGACGATTATCTCGGGATTGCAAGATAACCAAACAAAACTTTTAGTGGATTTCTACTTATTTTATTAAATATCATCTCCACCAAACAGGACAAGCTTGCATCTGTTATAGTTTTGGAGAAAAATGTGTTCATTTCATGTATGCGCGAAATGCCTTAAAAATGGCTTTAAAATGGATTTGGAGCATGGAGACGATTATCTCGGGATTGCAAGATAACCAAACAAAACTTTTAGTGGATTTCTACTTATTTTATTAAATATCATCTCCACCAAACAGGACAAGCTTGCATCTGTTATAGTTTTGGAGAAAAATGTGTTCATTTCATGTATGCGCGAAATGCCTTAAAAATGGCTTTAAAATGGATTTGGAGCATGGAGACGATTATCTCGGGATTGCAAGATAACCAAACAAAACTTTTAGTGGATTTCTACTTATTTTATTAAATATCATCTCCACCAAACAGGACAAGCTTGCATCTGTTATAGTTTTGGAGAAAAATGTGTTCATTTCATGTATGCGCGAAATGCCTTAAAAATGGCTTTAAAATGGATTTGGAGCATGGAGACGATTATCTCGGGATTGCAAGATAACCAAACAAAACTTTTAGTGGATTTCTACTTATTTTATTAAATATCATCTCCACCAAACAGGACAAGCTTGCATCTGTTATAGTTTTGGAGAAAAATGTGTTCATTTCATGTATGCGCGAAATGCCTTAAAAATGGCTTTAAAATGGATTTGGAGCATGGAGACGATTATCTCGGGATTGCAAGATAACCAAACAAAACTTTTAGTGGATTTCTACTTATTTTATTAAATATCATCTCCACCAAACAGGACAAGCTTGCATCTGTTATAGTTTTGGAGAAAAATGTGTTCATTTCATGTATGCGCGAAATGCCTTAAAAATGGCTTTAAAATGGATTTGGAGCATGGAGACGATTATCTCGGGATTGCAAGATAACCAAACAAAACTTTTAGTGGATTTCTACTTATTTTATTAAATATCATCTCCACCAAACAGGACAAGCTTGCATCTGTTATAGTTTTGGAGAAAAATGTGTTCATTTCATGTATGCGCGAAATGCCTTAAAAATGGCTTTAAAATGGATTTGGAGCATGGAGACGATTATCTCGGGATTGCAAGATAACCAAACAAAACTTTTAGTGGATTTCTACTTATTTTATTAAATATCATCTCCACCAAACAGGACAAGCTTGCATCTGTTATAGTTTTGGAGAAAAATGTGTTCATTTCATGTATGCGCGAAATGCCTTAAAAATGGCTTTAAAATGGATTTGGAGCATGGAGACGATTATCTCGGGATTGCAAGATAACCAAACAAAACTTTTAGTGGATTTCTACTTATTTTATTAAATATCATCTCCACCAAACAGGACAAGCTTGCATCTGTTATAGTTTTGGAGAAAAATGTGTTCATTTCATGTATGCGCGAAATGCCTTAAAAATGGCTTTAAAATGGATTTGGAGCATGGAGACGATTATCTCGGGATTGCAAGATAACCAAACAAAACTTTTAGTGGATTTCTACTTATTTTATTAAATATCATCTCCACCAAACAGGACAAGCTTGCATCTGTTATAGTTTTGGAGAAAAATGTGTTCATTTCATGTATGCGCGAAATGCCTTAAAAATGGCTTTAAAATGGATTTGGAGCATGGAGACGATTATCTCGGGATTGCAAGATAACCAAACAAAACTTTTAGTGGATTTCTACTTATTTTATTAAATATCATCTCCACCAAACAGGACAAGCTTGCATCTGTTATAGTTTTGGAGAAAAATGTGTTCATTTCATGTATGCGCGAAATGCCTTAAAAATGGCTTTAAAATGGATTTGGAGCATGGAGACGATTATCTCGGGATTGCAAGATAACCAAACAAAACTTTTAGTGGATTTCTACTTATTTTATTAAATATCATCTCCACCAAACAGGACAAGCTTGCATCTGTTATAGTTTTGGAGAAAAATGTGTTCATTTCATGTATGCGCGAAATGCCTTAAAAATGGCTTTAAAATGGATTTGGAGCATGGAGACGATTATCTCGGGATTGCAAGATAACCAAACAAAACTTTTAGTGGATTTCTACTTATTTTATTAAATATCATCTCCACCAAACAGGACAAGCTTGCATCTGTTATAGTTTTGGAGAAAAATGTGTTCATTTCATGTATGCGCGAAATGCCTTAAAAATGGCTTTAAAATGGATTTGGAGCATGGAGACGATTATCTCGGGATTGCAAGATAACCAAACAAAACTTTTAGTGGATTTCTACTTATTTTATTAAATATCATCTCCACCAAACAGGACAAGCTTGCATCTGTTATAGTTTTGGAGAAAAATGTGTTCATTTCATGTATGCGCGAAATGCCTTAAAAATGGCTTTAAAATGGATTTGGAGCATGGAGACGATTATCTCGGGATTGCAAGATAACCAAACAAAACTTTTAGTGGATTTCTACTTATTTTATTAAATATCATCTCCACCAAACAGGACAAGCTTGCATCTGTTATAGTTTTGGAGAAAAATGTGTTCATTTCATGTATGCGCGAAATGCCTTAAAAATGGCTTTAAAATGGATTTGGAGCATGGAGACGATTATCTCGGGATTGCAAGATAACCAAACAAAACTTTTAGTGGATTTCTACTTATTTTATTAAATATCATCTCCACCAAACAGGACAAGCTTGCATCTGTTATAGTTTTGGAGAAAAATGTGTTCATTTCATGTATGCGCGAAATGCCTTAAAAATGGCTTTAAAATGGATTTGGAGCATGGAGACGATTATCTCGGGATTGCAAGATAACCAAACAAAACTTTTAGTGGATTTCTACTTATTTTATTAAATATCATCTCCACCAAACAGGACAAGCTTGCATCTGTTATAGTTTTGGAGAAAAATGTGTTCATTTCATGTATGCGCGAAATGCCTTAAAAATGGCTTTAAAATGGATTTGGAGCATGGAGACGATTATCTCGGGATTGCAAGATAACCAAACAAAACTTTTAGTGGATTTCTACTTATTTTATTAAATATCATCTCCACCAAACAGGACAAGCTTGCATCTGTTATAGTTTTGGAGAAAAATGTGTTCATTTCATGTATGCGCGAAATGCCTTAAAAATGGCTTTAAAATGGATTTGGAGCATGGAGACGATTATCTCGGGATTGCAAGATAACCAAACAAAACTTTTAGTGGATTTCTACTTATTTTATTAAATATCATCTCCACCAAACAGGACAAGCTTGCATCTGTTATAGTTTTGGAGAAAAATGTGTTCATTTCATGTATGCGCGAAATGCCTTAAAAATGGCTTTAAAATGGATTTGGAGCATGGAGACGATTATCTCGGGATTGCAAGATAACCAAACAAAACTTTTAGTGGATTTCTACTTATTTTATTAAATATCATCTCCACCAAACAGGACAAGCTTGCATCTGTTATAGTTTTGGAGAAAAATGTGTTCATTTCATGTATGCGCGAAATGCCTTAAAAATGGCTTTAAAATGGATTTGGAGCATGGAGACGATTATCTCGGGATTGCAAGATAACCAAACAAAACTTTTAGTGGATTTCTACTTATTTTATTAAATATCATCTCCACCAAACAGGACAAGCTTGCATCTGTTATAGTTTTGGAGAAAAATGTGTTCATTTCATGTATGCGCGAAATGCCTTAAAAATGGCTTTAAAATGGATTTGGAGCATGGAGACGATTATCTCGGGATTGCAAGATAACCAAACAAAACTTTTAGTGGATTTCTACTTATTTTATTAAATATCATCTCCACCAAACAGGACAAGCTTGCATCTGTTATAGTTTTGGAGAAAAATGTGTTCATTTCATGTATGCGCGAAATGCCTTAAAAATGGCTTTAAAATGGATTTGGAGCATGGAGACGATTATCTCGGGATTGCAAGATAACCAAACAAAACTTTTAGTGGATTTCTACTTATTTTATTAAATATCATCTCCACCAAACAGGACAAGCTTGCATCTGTTATAGTTTTGGAGAAAAATGTGTTCATTTCATGTATGCGCGAAATGCCTTAAAAATGGCTTTAAAATGGATTTGGAGCATGGAGACGATTATCTCGGGATTGCAAGATAACCAAACAAAACTTTTAGTGGATTTCTACTTATTTTATTAAATATCATCTCCACCAAACAGGACAAGCTTGCATCTGTTATAGTTTTGGAGAAAAATGTGTTCATTTCATGTATGCGCGAAATGCCTTAAAAATGGCTTTAAAATGGATTTGGAGCATGGAGACGATTATCTCGGGATTGCAAGATAACCAAACAAAACTTTTAGTGGATTTCTACTTATTTTATTAAATATCATCTCCACCAAACAGGACAAGCTTGCATCTGTTATAGTTTTGGAGAAAAATGTGTTCATTTCATGTATGCGCGAAATGCCTTAAAAATGGCTTTAAAATGGATTTGGAGCATGGAGACGATTATCTCGGGATTGCAAGATAACCAAACAAAACTTTTAGTGGATTTCTACTTATTTTATTAAATATCATCTCCACCAAACAGGACAAGCTTGCATCTGTTATAGTTTTGGAGAAAAATGTGTTCATTTCATGTATGCGCGAAATGCCTTAAAAATGGCTTTAAAATGGATTTGGAGCATGGAGACGATTATCTCGGGATTGCAAGATAACCAAACAAAACTTTTAGTGGATTTCTACTTATTTTATTAAATATCATCTCCACCAAACAGGACAAGCTTGCATCTGTTATAGTTTTGGAGAAAAATGTGTTCATTTCATGTATGCGCGAAATGCCTTAAAAATGGCTTTAAAATGGATTTGGAGCATGGAGACGATTATCTCGGGATTGCAAGATAACCAAACAAAACTTTTAGTGGATTTCTACTTATTTTATTAAATATCATCTCCACCAAACAGGACAAGCTTGCATCTGTTATAGTTTTGGAGAAAAATGTGTTCATTTCATGTATGCGCGAAATGCCTTAAAAATGGCTTTAAAATGGATTTGGAGCATGGAGACGATTATCTCGGGATTGCAAGATAACCAAACAAAACTTTTAGTGGATTTCTACTTATTTTATTAAATATCATCTCCACCAAACAGGACAAGCTTGCATCTGTTATAGTTTTGGAGAAAAATGTGTTCATTTCATGTATGCGCGAAATGCCTTAAAAATGGCTTTAAAATGGATTTGGAGCATGGAGACGATTATCTCGGGATTGCAAGATAACCAAACAAAACTTTTAGTGGATTTCTACTTATTTTATTAAATATCATCTCCACCAAACAGGACAAGCTTGCATCTGTTATAGTTTTGGAGAAAAATGTGTTCATTTCATGTATGCGCGAAATGCCTTAAAAATGGCTTTAAAATGGATTTGGAGCATGGAGACGATTATCTCGGGATTGCAAGATAACCAAACAAAACTTTTAGTGGATTTCTACTTATTTTATTAAATATCATCTCCACCAAACAGGACAAGCTTGCATCTGTTATAGTTTTGGAGAAAAATGTGTTCATTTCATGTATGCGCGAAATGCCTTAAAAATGGCTTTAAAATGGATTTGGAGCATGGAGACGATTATCTCGGGATTGCAAGATAACCAAACAAAACTTTTAGTGGATTTCTACTTATTTTATTAAATATCATCTCCACCAAACAGGACAAGCTTGCATCTGTTATAGTTTTGGAGAAAAATGTGTTCATTTCATGTATGCGCGAAATGCCTTAAAAATGGCTTTAAAATGGATTTGGAGCATGGAGACGATTATCTCGGGATTGCAAGATAACCAAACAAAACTTTTAGTGGATTTCTACTTATTTTATTAAATATCATCTCCACCAAACAGGACAAGCTTGCATCTGTTATAGTTTTGGAGAAAAATGTGTTCATTTCATGTATGCGCGAAATGCCTTAAAAATGGCTTTAAAATGGATTTGGAGCATGGAGACGATTATCTCGGGATTGCAAGATAACCAAACAAAACTTTTAGTGGATTTCTACTTATTTTATTAAATATCATCTCCACCAAACAGGACAAGCTTGCATCTGTTATAGTTTTGGAGAAAAATGTGTTCATTTCATGTATGCGCGAAATGCCTTAAAAATGGCTTTAAAATGGATTTGGAGCATGGAGACGATTATCTCGGGATTGCAAGATAACCAAACAAAACTTTTAGTGGATTTCTACTTATTTTATTAAATATCATCTCCACCAAACAGGACAAGCTTGCATCTGTTATAGTTTTGGAGAAAAATGTGTTCATTTCATGTATGCGCGAAATGCCTTAAAAATGGCTTTAAAATGGATTTGGAGCATGGAGACGATTATCTCGGGATTGCAAGATAACCAAACAAAACTTTTAGTGGATTTCTACTTATTTTATTAAATATCATCTCCACCAAACAGGACAAGCTTGCATCTGTTATAGTTTTGGAGAAAAATGTGTTCATTTCATGTATGCGCGAAATGCCTTAAAAATGGCTTTAAAATGGATTTGGAGCATGGAGACGATTATCTCGGGATTGCAAGATAACCAAACAAAACTTTTAGTGGATTTCTACTTATTTTATTAAATATCATCTCCACCAAACAGGACAAGCTTGCATCTGTTATAGTTTTGGAGAAAAATGTGTTCATTTCATGTATGCGCGAAATGCCTTAAAAATGGCTTTAAAATGGATTTGGAGCATGGAGACGATTATCTCGGGATTGCAAGATAACCAAACAAAACTTTTAGTGGATTTCTACTTATTTTATTAAATATCATCTCCACCAAACAGGACAAGCTTGCATCTGTTATAGTTTTGGAGAAAAATGTGTTCATTTCATGTATGCGCGAAATGCCTTAAAAATGGCTTTAAAATGGATTTGGAGCATGGAGACGATTATCTCGGGATTGCAAGATAACCAAACAAAACTTTTAGTGGATTTCTACTTATTTTATTAAATATCATCTCCACCAAACAGGACAAGCTTGCATCTGTTATAGTTTTGGAGAAAAATGTGTTCATTTCATGTATGCGCGAAATGCCTTAAAAATGGCTTTAAAATGGATTTGGAGCATGGAGACGATTATCTCGGGATTGCAAGATAACCAAACAAAACTTTTAGTGGATTTCTACTTATTTTATTAAATATCATCTCCACCAAACAGGACAAGCTTGCATCTGTTATAGTTTTGGAGAAAAATGTGTTCATTTCATGTATGCGCGAAATGCCTTAAAAATGGCTTTAAAATGGATTTGGAGCATGGAGACGATTATCTCGGGATTGCAAGATAACCAAACAAAACTTTTAGTGGATTTCTACTTATTTTATTAAATATCATCTCCACCAAACAGGACAAGCTTGCATCTGTTATAGTTTTGGAGAAAAATGTGTTCATTTCATGTATGCGCGAAATGCCTTAAAAATGGCTTTAAAATGGATTTGGAGCATGGAGACGATTATCTCGGGATTGCAAGATAACCAAACAAAACTTTTAGTGGATTTCTACTTATTTTATTAAATATCATCTCCACCAAACAGGACAAGCTTGCATCTGTTATAGTTTTGGAGAAAAATGTGTTCATTTCATGTATGCGCGAAATGCCTTAAAAATGGCTTTAAAATGGATTTGGAGCATGGAGACGATTATCTCGGGATTGCAAGATAACCAAACAAAACTTTTAGTGGATTTCTACTTATTTTATTAAATATCATCTCCACCAAACAGGACAAGCTTGCATCTGTTATAGTTTTGGAGAAAAATGTGTTCATTTCATGTATGCGCGAAATGCCTTAAAAATGGCTTTAAAATGGATTTGGAGCATGGAGACGATTATCTCGGGATTGCAAGATAACCAAACAAAACTTTTAGTGGATTTCTACTTATTTTATTAAATATCATCTCCACCAAACAGGACAAGCTTGCATCTGTTATAGTTTTGGAGAAAAATGTGTTCATTTCATGTATGCGCGAAATGCCTTAAAAATGGCTTTAAAATGGATTTGGAGCATGGAGACGATTATCTCGGGATTGCAAGATAACCAAACAAAACTTTTAGTGGATTTCTACTTATTTTATTAAATATCATCTCCACCAAACAGGACAAGCTTGCATCTGTTATAGTTTTGGAGAAAAATGTGTTCATTTCATGTATGCGCGAAATGCCTTAAAAATGGCTTTAAAATGGATTTGGAGCATGGAGACGATTATCTCGGGATTGCAAGATAACCAAACAAAACTTTTAGTGGATTTCTACTTATTTTATTAAATATCATCTCCACCAAACAGGACAAGCTTGCATCTGTTATAGTTTTGGAGAAAAATGTGTTCATTTCATGTATGCGCGAAATGCCTTAAAAATGGCTTTAAAATGGATTTGGAGCATGGAGACGATTATCTCGGGATTGCAAGATAACCAAACAAAACTTTTAGTGGATTTCTACTTATTTTATTAAATATCATCTCCACCAAACAGGACAAGCTTGCATCTGTTATAGTTTTGGAGAAAAATGTGTTCATTTCATGTATGCGCGAAATGCCTTAAAAATGGCTTTAAAATGGATTTGGAGCATGGAGACGATTATCTCGGGATTGCAAGATAACCAAACAAAACTTTTAGTGGATTTCTACTTATTTTATTAAATATCATCTCCACCAAACAGGACAAGCTTGCATCTGTTATAGTTTTGGAGAAAAATGTGTTCATTTCATGTATGCGCGAAATGCCTTAAAAATGGCTTTAAAATGGATTTGGAGCATGGAGACGATTATCTCGGGATTGCAAGATAACCAAACAAAACTTTTAGTGGATTTCTACTTATTTTATTAAATATCATCTCCACCAAACAGGACAAGCTTGCATCTGTTATAGTTTTGGAGAAAAATGTGTTCATTTCATGTATGCGCGAAATGCCTTAAAAATGGCTTTAAAATGGATTTGGAGCATGGAGACGATTATCTCGGGATTGCAAGATAACCAAACAAAACTTTTAGTGGATTTCTACTTATTTTATTAAATATCATCTCCACCAAACAGGACAAGCTTGCATCTGTTATAGTTTTGGAGAAAAATGTGTTCATTTCATGTATGCGCGAAATGCCTTAAAAATGGCTTTAAAATGGATTTGGAGCATGGAGACGATTATCTCGGGATTGCAAGATAACCAAACAAAACTTTTAGTGGATTTCTACTTATTTTATTAAATATCATCTCCACCAAACAGGACAAGCTTGCATCTGTTATAGTTTTGGAGAAAAATGTGTTCATTTCATGTATGCGCGAAATGCCTTAAAAATGGCTTTAAAATGGATTTGGAGCATGGAGACGATTATCTCGGGATTGCAAGATAACCAAACAAAACTTTTAGTGGATTTCTACTTATTTTATTAAATATCATCTCCACCAAACAGGACAAGCTTGCATCTGTTATAGTTTTGGAGAAAAATGTGTTCATTTCATGTATGCGCGAAATGCCTTAAAAATGGCTTTAAAATGGATTTGGAGCATGGAGACGATTATCTCGGGATTGCAAGATAACCAAACAAAACTTTTAGTGGATTTCTACTTATTTTATTAAATATCATCTCCACCAAACAGGACAAGCTTGCATCTGTTATAGTTTTGGAGAAAAATGTGTTCATTTCATGTATGCGCGAAATGCCTTAAAAATGGCTTTAAAATGGATTTGGAGCATGGAGACGATTATCTCGGGATTGCAAGATAACCAAACAAAACTTTTAGTGGATTTCTACTTATTTTATTAAATATCATCTCCACCAAACAGGACAAGCTTGCATCTGTTATAGTTTTGGAGAAAAATGTGTTCATTTCATGTATGCGCGAAATGCCTTAAAAATGGCTTTAAAATGGATTTGGAGCATGGAGACGATTATCTCGGGATTGCAAGATAACCAAACAAAACTTTTAGTGGATTTCTACTTATTTTATTAAATATCATCTCCACCAAACAGGACAAGCTTGCATCTGTTATAGTTTTGGAGAAAAATGTGTTCATTTCATGTATGCGCGAAATGCCTTAAAAATGGCTTTAAAATGGATTTGGAGCATGGAGACGATTATCTCGGGATTGCAAGATAACCAAACAAAACTTTTAGTGGATTTCTACTTATTTTATTAAATATCATCTCCACCAAACAGGACAAGCTTGCATCTGTTATAGTTTTGGAGAAAAATGTGTTCATTTCATGTATGCGCGAAATGCCTTAAAAATGGCTTTAAAATGGATTTGGAGCATGGAGACGATTATCTCGGGATTGCAAGATAACCAAACAAAACTTTTAGTGGATTTCTACTTATTTTATTAAATATCATCTCCACCAAACAGGACAAGCTTGCATCTGTTATAGTTTTGGAGAAAAATGTGTTCATTTCATGTATGCGCGAAATGCCTTAAAAATGGCTTTAAAATGGATTTGGAGCATGGAGACGATTATCTCGGGATTGCAAGATAACCAAACAAAACTTTTAGTGGATTTCTACTTATTTTATTAAATATCATCTCCACCAAACAGGACAAGCTTGCATCTGTTATAGTTTTGGAGAAAAATGTGTTCATTTCATGTATGCGCGAAATGCCTTAAAAATGGCTTTAAAATGGATTTGGAGCATGGAGACGATTATCTCGGGATTGCAAGATAACCAAACAAAACTTTTAGTGGATTTCTACTTATTTTATTAAATATCATCTCCACCAAACAGGACAAGCTTGCATCTGTTATAGTTTTGGAGAAAAATGTGTTCATTTCATGTATGCGCGAAATGCCTTAAAAATGGCTTTAAAATGGATTTGGAGCATGGAGACGATTATCTCGGGATTGCAAGATAACCAAACAAAACTTTTAGTGGATTTCTACTTATTTTATTAAATATCATCTCCACCAAACAGGACAAGCTTGCATCTGTTATAGTTTTGGAGAAAAATGTGTTCATTTCATGTATGCGCGAAATGCCTTAAAAATGGCTTTAAAATGGATTTGGAGCATGGAGACGATTATCTCGGGATTGCAAGATAACCAAACAAAACTTTTAGTGGATTTCTACTTATTTTATTAAATATCATCTCCACCAAACAGGACAAGCTTGCATCTGTTATAGTTTTGGAGAAAAATGTGTTCATTTCATGTATGCGCGAAATGCCTTAAAAATGGCTTTAAAATGGATTTGGAGCATGGAGACGATTATCTCGGGATTGCAAGATAACCAAACAAAACTTTTAGTGGATTTCTACTTATTTTATTAAATATCATCTCCACCAAACAGGACAAGCTTGCATCTGTTATAGTTTTGGAGAAAAATGTGTTCATTTCATGTATGCGCGAAATGCCTTAAAAATGGCTTTAAAATGGATTTGGAGCATGGAGACGATTATCTCGGGATTGCAAGATAACCAAACAAAACTTTTAGTGGATTTCTACTTATTTTATTAAATATCATCTCCACCAAACAGGACAAGCTTGCATCTGTTATAGTTTTGGAGAAAAATGTGTTCATTTCATGTATGCGCGAAATGCCTTAAAAATGGCTTTAAAATGGATTTGGAGCATGGAGACGATTATCTCGGGATTGCAATATAACCAAACAAAACTTTTAGTGGATTTCTACTTATTTTATTAAATATCATCTCCACCAAACAGGACAAGCTTGCATCTGTTATAGTTTTGGAGAAAAATGTGTTCATTTCATGTATGCGCGAAATGCCTTAAAAATGGCTTTAAAATGGATTTGGAGCATGGAGACGATTATCTCGGGATTGCAAGATAACCAAACAAAACTTTTAGTGGATTTCTACTTATTTTATTAAATATCATCTCCACCAAACAGGACAAGCTTGCATCTGTTATAGTTTTGGAGAAAAATGTGTTCATTTCATGTATGCGCGAAATGCCTTAAAAATGGCTTTAAAATGGATTTGGAGCATGGAGACGATTATCTCGGGATTGCAAGATAACCAAACAAAACTTTTAGTGGATTTCTACTTATTTTATTAAATATCATCTCCACCAAACAGGACAAGCTTGCATCTGTTATAGTTTTGGAGAAAAATGTGTTCATTTCATGTATGCGCGAAATGCCTTAAAAATGGCTTTAAAATGGATTTGGAGCATGGAGACGATTATCTCGGGATTGCAATATAACCAAACAAAACTTTTAGTGGATTTCTACTTATTTTATTAAATATCATCTCCACCAAACAGGACAAGCTTGCATCTGTTATAGTTTTGGAGAAAAATGTGTTCATTTCATGTATGCGCGAAATGCCTTAAAAATGGCTTTAAAATGGATTTGGAGCATGGAGACGATTATCTCGGGATTGCAAGATAACCAAACAAAACTTTTAGTGGATTTCTACTTATTTTATTAAATATCATCTCCACCAAACAGGACAAGCTTGCATCTGTTATAGTTTTGGAGAAAAATGTGTTCATTTCATGTATGCGCGAAATGCCTTAAAAATGGCTTTAAAATGGATTTGGAGCATGGAGACGATTATCTCGGGATTGCAAGATAACCAAACAAAACTTTTAGTGGATTTCTACTTATTTTATTAAATATCATCTCCACCAAACAGGACAAGCTTGCATCTGTTATAGTTTTGGAGAAAAATGTGTTCATTTCATGTATGCGCGAAATGCCTTAAAAATGGCTTTAAAATGGATTTGGAGCATGGAGACGATTATCTCGGGATTGCAAGATAACCAAACAAAACTTTTAGTGGATTTCTACTTATTTTATTAAATATCATCTCCACCAAACAGGACAAGCTTGCATCTGTTATAGTTTTGGAGAAAAATGTGTTCATTTCATGTATGCGCGAAATGCCTTAAAAATGGCTTTAAAATGGATTTGGAGCATGGAGACGATTATCTCGGGATTGCAAGATAACCAAACAAAACTTTTAGTGGATTTCTACTTATTTTATTAAATATCATCTCCACCAAACAGGACAAGCTTGCATCTGTTATAGTTTTGGAGAAAAATGTGTTCATTTCATGTATGCGCGAAATGCCTTAAAAATGGCTTTAAAATGGATTTGGAGCATGGAGACGATTATCTCGGGATTGCAAGATAACCAAACAAAACTTTTAGTGGATTTCTACTTATTTTATTAAATATCATCTCCACCAAACAGGACAAGCTTGCATCTGTTATAGTTTTGGAGAAAAATGTGTTCATTTCATGTATGCGCGAAATGCCTTAAAAATGGCTTTAAAATGGATTTGGAGCATGGAGACGATTATCTCGGGATTGCAAGATAACCAAACAAAACTTTTAGTGGATTTCTACTTATTTTATTAAATATCATCTCCACCAAACAGGACAAGCTTGCATGTGTTATAGTTTTGGAGAAAAATGTGTTCATTTCATGTATGCGCAAAATGCCTTTGAAATGGCTTTAAAATGGATTTGGAGCATGGAGACGATTATCTCGGGATTGCAAGATAACCAAACAAAACTTTTAGTGGATTTCTACTTATTTTATTAAATATCATCTCCACCAAACAGGACAAGCTTGCATCTGTTATAGTTTTGGAGAAAAATGTGTTCATTTCATGTATGCGCGAAATGCCTTAAAAATGGCTTTAAAATGGATTTGGAGCATGGAGACGATTATCTCGGGATTGCAAGATAACCAAACAAAACTTTTAGTGGTTTTCTACTTATTTTATTAAATATCATCTCCACCAAACAGGACAAGCTTGCATGTGTTATAGTTTTGGAGAAAAATGTGTTCATTTCATGTATGCGCAAAATGCCTTTGAAATGGCTTTAAAATGGATTTGGAGCATGGAGACGATTATCTCAGGATGGCAATATAAACAAACGAAACTTTTAGTAGATTTCTACTTATTTTATTAAATATGATCTCCACCAAACAGGACAAGCTTGCATCTGTTATAGTTTTGGAGAAAAATGTGTTCATTTCATGTATGCGCGAAATGCCTTAAAAATGGCTTTAAAATGGATTTGGAGCATGGAGACGATTATCTCGGGATTGCAAGATAACCAAACAAAACTTTTAGTGGATTTCTACTTATTTTATTAAATATCATCTCCACCAAACAGGACAAGCTTGCATCTGTTATAGTTTTGGAGAAAAATGTGTTCATTTCATGTATGCGCGAAATGCCTTAAAAATGGCTTTAAAATGGATTTGGAGCATGGAGACGATTATCTCGGGATTGCAAGATAACCGAACAAAACTTTTAGTGGATTTCTACTTATTTTATTAAATATCATCTCCACCAAACAGGACAAGCTTGCATCTGTTATAGTTTTGGAGAAAAATGTGTTCATTTCATGTATGCGCGAAATGCCTTAAAAATGGCTTTAAAATGGATTTGGAGCATGGAGACGATTATCTCGGGATTGCAAGATAACCAAACAAAACTTTTAGTGGATTTCTACTTATTTTATTAAATATCATCTCCACCAAACAGGACAAGCTTGCATCTGTTATAGTTTTGGAGAAAAATGTGTTCATTTCATGTATGCGCGAAATGCCTTAAAAATGGCTTTAAAATGGATTTGGAGCATGGAGACGATTATCTCGGGATTGCAAGATAACCAAACAAAACTTTTAGTGGATTTCTACTTATTTTATTAAATATCATCTCCACCAAACAGGACAAGCTTGCATCTGTTATAGTTTTGGAGAAAAATGTGTTCATTTCATGTATGCGCGAAATGCCTTAAAAATGGCTTTAAAATGGATTTGGAGCATGGAGACGATTATCTCGGGATTGCAAGATAACCAAACAAAACTTTTAGTGGATTTCTACTTATTTTATTAAATATCATCTCCACCAAACAGGACAAGCTTGCATCTGTTATAGTTTTAGGGAAAAATGTGTTCATTTCATGTATGCGCGAAATGCCTTAAAAATGGCTTTAAAATGGATTTGGAGCATGGAGACGATTATCTCGGGATTGCAAGATAACCAAACAAAACTTTTAGTGGATTTCTACTTATTTTATTAAATATCATCTCCACCAAACAGGACAAGCTTGCATGTGTTATAGTTTTGGAGAAAAATGTGTTCATTTCATGTATGCGCAAAATGCCTTTGAAATGGCTTTAAAATGGATTTGGAGCATGGAGACGATTATCTCAGGATGGCAATATAAACAAACGAAACTTTTAGTAGATTTCTACTTATTTTATTAAATATTATCTCCACCAAACAGGACAAGCTTGCATCTGTTATAGTTTTGGAGAAAAATGAGTTCATTTCATGTATGCGCGAAATGCCTTAAAAATGGCTTTAAAATGGATTTGGAGCATGGAGACGATTATCTCGGGATTGCAAGATAACCAAACAAAACTTTTAGTGGATTTCTACTTATTTTATTAAATATCATCTCCACCAAACAGGACAAGCTTGCATCTGTTATAGTTTTGGAGAAAAATGTGTTCATTTCATGTATGCGCGAAATGCCTTAAAAATGGCTTTAAAATGGATTTGGAGCATGGAGACGATTATCTCGGGATTGCAAGATAACCAAACAAAACTTTTAGTGGATTTCTACTTATTTTATTAAATATCATCTCCACCAAACAGGACAAGCTTGCATGTGTTATAGTTTTGGAGAAAAATGTGTTCATTTCATGTATGCGCAAAATGCCTTTGAAATGGCTTTAAAATGGATTTGGAGCATGGAGACGATTATCTCAGGATGGCAATATAAACAAACGAAACTTTTAGTAGATTTCTACTTATTTTATTAAATATTATCTCCACCAAACAGGACAAGCTTGCATCTGTTATAGTTTTGGAGAAAAATGTGTTCATTTCATGTATGCGCGAAATGCCTTAAAAATGGCTTTAAAATGGATTTGGAGCATGGAGACGATTATCTCGGGATTGCAAGATAACCAAACAAAACTTTTAGTGGATTTCTACTTATTTTATTAAATATCATCTCCACCAAACAGGACAAGCTTGCATCTGTTATAGTTTTGGAGAAAAATGTGTTCATTTCATGTATGCGCGAAATGCCTTAAAAATGGCTTTAAAATGGATTTGGAGCATGAAGACGATTATCTCGGGATTGCAATATAACCAAACAAAACTTTTAGTGGATTTCTACTTATTTTATTAAATATCATCTCCACCAAACAGGACAAGCTTGCATCTGTTATAGTTTTGGAGAAAAATGTGTTCATTTCATGTATGCGCGAAATGCCTTAAAAATGGCTTTAAAATGGATTTGGAGCATGGAGACGATTATCTCGGGATTGCAAGATAACCAAACAAAACTTTTAGTGGATTTCTACTTATTTTATTAAATATCATCTCCACCAAACAGGACAAGCTTGCATCTGTTATAGTTTTGGAGAAAAATGTGTTCATTTCATGTATGCGCGAAATGCCTTAAAAATGGCTTTAAAATGGATTTGGAGCATGGAGACGATTATCTCGGGATTGCAAGATAACCAAACAAAACTTTTAGTGGATTTCTACTTATTTTATTAAATATCATCTCCACCAAACAGGACAAGCTTGCATGTGTTATAGTTTTGGAGAAAAATGTGTTCATTTCATGTATGCGCAAAATGCCTTTGAAATGGCTTTAAAATGGATTTGGAGCATGGAGACGATTATCTCAGGATGGCAATATAAACAAACGAAACTTTTAGTAGATTTCTACTTATTTTATTAAATATTATCTCCACCAAACAGGACAAGCTTGCATCTGTTATAGTTTTGGAGAAAAATGTGTTCATTTCATGTATGCGCGAAATGCCTTAAAAATGGCTTTAAAATGGATTTGGAGCATGGAGACGATTATCTCGGGATTGCAAGATAACCAAACAAAACTTTTAGTGGATTTCTACTTATTTTATTAAATATCATCTCCACCAAACAGGACAAGCTTGCATCTGTTATAGTTTTGGAGAAAAATGTGTTCATTTCATGTATGCGCGAAATGCCTTAAAAATGGCTTTAAAATGGATTTGGAGCATGAAGACGATTATCTCGGGATTGCAATATAACCAAACAAAACTTTTAGTGGATTTCTACTTATTTTATTAAATATCATCTCCACCAAACAGGACAAGCTTGCATCTGTTATAGTTTTGGAGAAAAATGTGTTCATTTCATGTATGCGCGAAATGCCTTAAAAATGGCTTTAAAATGGATTTGGAGCATGGAGACGATTATCTCGGGATTGCAAGATAACCAAACAAAACTTTTAGTGGATTTCTACTTATTTTATTAAATATCATCTCCACCAAACAGGACAAGCTTGCATCTGTTACAGTTTTGGAGAAAAATGTGTTCATTTCATGTATGCGCAAAATGCCTTAAAAATGGCTTTAAAATGGATTTGGAGCATGGAGACGATTATCTCGGGATTGCAAGATAACCAAACAAAACTTTTAGTGGATTTCTACTTATTTTATTAAATATCATCTCCACCAAACAGGACAAGCTTGCATCTGTTATAGTTTTGGAGAAAAATGTGTTCATTTCATGTATGCGCGAAATGCCTTAAAAATGGCTTTAAAATGGATTTGGAGCATGGAGACGATTATCTCGGGATTGCAAGATAACCAAATAAAACTTTTAGTGGATTTCTACTTATTTTATTAAATATCATCTCCACCAAACAGGACAAGCTTGCATCTGTTATAGTTTTGGAGAAAAATGTGTTCATTTCATGTATGCGCGAAATGCCTTAAAAATGGCTTTAAAATGGATTTGGAGCATGGAGACGATTATCTCGGGATTGCAAGATAACCGAACAAAACTTTTAGTGGATTTCTACTTATTTTATTAAATATCATCTCCACCAAACAGGACAAGCTTGCATCTGTTATAGTTTTGGAGAAAAATGTGTTCATTTCATGTATGCGCGAAATGCCTTAAAAATGGCTTTAAAATGGATTTGGAGCATGGAGACGATTATCTCGGGATTGCAAGATAACTAAGCAAAACTTTTAGTGGATTTCTACTTTTTTTATTAAATATCATCTCCACCAAACAGGACAAGCTTGCATCTGTTATAGTTTTGGAGAAAAATGTGTTCATTTCATGTATGCGCGAAATGCCTTAAAAATGGCTTTAAAATGGATTTGGAGCATGGAGACGATTATCTCGGGATTGCAAGATAACCAAACAAAACTTTTAGTTGATTTCTACTTATTTTATTAAATATCATCTCCACCAAACAGGACAAGCTTGCATCTGTTATAGTTTTAGAGAAAAATGTGTTCATTTCATGTATGCGCGAAATGCCTTAAAAATGGCTTTAAAATGGATTTGGAGCATGGAGACGATTATCTCGGGATTGCAAGATAACCAAACAAAACTTTTAGTGGATTTCTACTTATTTTATTAAATATCATCTCCACCAAACAGGACAAGCTTGCATGTGTTATAGTTTTGGAGAAAAATGTGTTCATTTCATGTATGCGCAAAATGCCTTTGAAATGGCTTTAAAATGGATTTGGAGCATGGAGACGATTATCTCAGGATGGCAATATAAACAAACGAAACTTTTAGTAGATTTCTACTTATTTTATTAAATATTATCTCCACCAAACAGGACAAGCTTGCATCTGTTATAGTTTTGGAGAAAAATGTGTTCATTTCATGTATGCGCGAAATGCCTTAAAAATGGCTTTAAAATGGATTTGGAGCATGGAGACGATTATCTCGGAATTGCAAGATAACCAAACAAAACTTTTAGTGGATTTCTACTTATTTTATTAAATATCATCTCCACCAAACAGGACAAGCTTGCATCTGTTATAGTTTTGGAGAAAAATGTGTTCATTTCATGTATGCGCGAAATGCCTTAAAAATGGCTTTAAAATGGATTTGGAGCATGGAGACGATTATCTCGGGATTGCAAGATAACCAAACAAAACTTTTAGTGGATTTCTACTTATTTTATTAAATATCATCTCCACCAAACAGGACAAGCTTGCATCTGTTATAGTTTTGGAGAAAAATGTGTTCATTTCATGTATGCGCGAAATGCCTTAAAAATGGCTTTAAAATGGATTTGGAGCATGAAGACGATTATCTCGGGATTGCAATATAACCAAACAAAACTTTTAGTGGATTTCTACTTATTTTATTAAATATCATCTCCACCAAACAGGACAAGCTTGCATCTGTTATAGTTTTGGAGAAAAATGTGTTCATTTCATGTATGCGCGAAATGCCTTAAAAATGGCTTTAAAATGGATTTGGAGCATGGAGACGATTATCTCGGGATTGCAAGATAACCAAACAAAACTTTTAGTGGATTTCTACTTATTTTATTAAATATCATCTCCACCAAACAGGACAAGCTTGCATCTGTTATAGGTTTGGAGAAAAATGTGTTCATTTCATGTATGCGCGAAATGCCTTAAAAATGGCTTTAAAATGGATTTGGAGCATGGAGACGATTATCTCGGGATTGCAAGATAACCAAACAAAACTTTTAGTGGATTTCTACTTATTTTATTAAATATCATCTCCACCAAACAGGACAACCTTGCATCTGTTATAGTTTTGGAGAAAAATGTGTTCATTTCATGTATGCGCGAAATGCCTTAAAAATGGCTTTAAAATGGATTTGGAGCATGGAGACGATTATCTCGGGATTGCAAGATAACCAAACAAAACTTTTAGTGGATTTCTACTTATTTTATTAAATATCATCTCCACCAAACAGGACAAGCTTGCATGTGTTATAGTTTTGGAGAAAAATGTGTTCATTTCATGTATGCGCAAAATGCCTTTGAAATGGCTTTAAAATGGATTTGGAGCATGGAGACGATTATCTCGGGATTGCAAGATAACCAAACAAAACTTTTAGTGGATTTCTACTTATTTTATTAAATATCATCTCCACCAAACAGGACAAGCTTGCATCTGTTATAGTTTTGGAGAAAAATGTGTTCATTTCATGTATGCGCGAAATGCCTTAAAAATGGCTTTAAAATGGATTTGGAGCATGGAGACGATTATCTCGGGATTGCAAGATAACCAAACAAAACTTTTAGTGGTTTTCTACTTATTTTATTAAATATCATCTCCACCAAACAGGACAAGCTTGCATGTGTTATAGTTTTGGAGAAAAATGTGTTCATTTCATGTATGCGCAAAATGCCTTTGAAATGGCTTTAAAATGGATTTGGAGCATGGAGACGATTATCTCGGGATTGCAAGATAACCAAACAAAACTTTTAGTGGATTTCTACTTATTTTATTAAATATCATCTCCACCAAACAGGACAAGCTTGCATCTGTTATAGTTTTGGAGAAAAATGTGTTCATTTCATGTATGCGCGAAATGCCTTAAAAATGGCTTTAAAATGGATTTGGAGCATGGAGACGATTATCTCGGGATTGCAAGATAACCAAACAAAACTTTTAGTGGATTTCTACTTATTTTATTAAATATCATCTCCACCAAACAGGACAAGCTTGCATCTGTTATAGTTTTGGAGAAAAATGTGTTCATTTCATGTATGCGCGAAATGCCTTAAAAATGGCTTTAAAATGGATTTGGAGCATGGAGACGATTATCTCGGGATTGCAAGATAACCAAACAAAACTTTTAGTGGATTTCTACTTATTTTATTAAATATCATCTCCACCAAACAGGACAAGCTTGCATGTGTTATAGTTTTGGAGAAAAATGTGTTCATTTCATGTATGCGCAAAATGCCTTTGAAATGGCTTTAAAATGGATTTGGAGCATGGAGACGATTATCTCGGGATTGCAAGATAACCAAACAAAACTTTTAGTGGATTTCTACTTATTTTATTAAATATCATCTCCACCAAACAGGACAAGCTTGCATCTGTTATAGTTTTGGAGAAAAATGTGTTCATTTCATGTATGCGCGAAATGCCTTAAAAATGGCTTTAAAATGGATTTGGAGCATGGAGACGATTATCTCGGGATTGCAAGATAACCAAACAAAACTTTTAGTGGATTTCTACTTATTTTATTAAATATCATCTCCACCAAACAGGACAAGCTTGCATCTGTTATAGTTTTGGAGAAAAATGTGTTCATTTCATGTATGCGCGAAATGCCTTAAAAATGGCTTTAAAATGGATTTGGAGCATGGAGACGATTATCTCGGGATTGCAAGATAACCAAACAAAACTTTTAGTGGATTTCTACTTATTTTATTAAATATCATCTCCACCAAACAGGACAAGCTTGCATCTGTTATAGTTTTGGAGAAAAATGTGTTCATTTCATGTATGCGCGAAATGCCTTAAAAATGGCTTTAAAATGGATTTGGAGCATGGAGACGATTATCTCGGGATTGCAAGATAACCAAACAAAACTTTTAGTGGATTTCTACTTATTTTATTAAATATCATCTCCACCAAACAGGACAAGCTTGCATCTGTTATAGTTTTGGAGAAAAATGTGTTCATTTCATGTATGCGCGAAATGCCTTAAAAATGGCTTTAAAATGGATTTGGAGCATGGAGACGATTATCTCGGGATTGCAAGATATCCAAACAAAACTTTTAGTGGATTTCTACTTATTTTATTAAATATCATCTCCACCAAACAGGACAAGCTTGCATCTGTTATAGTTTTGGAGAAAAATGTGTTCATTTCATGTATGCGCGAAATGCCTTAAAAATGGCTTTAAAATGGATTTGGAGCATGGAGACGATTATCTCGGGATTGCAAGATAACCAAACAAAACTTTTAGTGGATTTCTACTTATTTTATTAAATATCATCTCCACCAAACAGGACAAGCTTGCATGTGTTATAGTTTTGGAGAAAAATGTGTTCATTTCATGTATGCGCAAAATGCCTTTGAAATGGCTTTAAAATGGATTTGGAGCATGGAGACGATTATCTCGGGATTGCAAGATAACCAAACAAAACTTTTAGTGGATTTCTACTTATTTTATTAAATATCATCTCCACCAAACAGGACAAGCTTGCATCTGTTATAGTTTTGGAGAAAAATGTGTTCATTTCATGTATGCGCGAAATGCCTTAAAAATGGCTTTAAAATGGATTTGGAGCATGGAGACGATTATCTCGGGATTGCAAGATAACCAAACAAAACTTTTAGTGGTTTTCTACTTATTTTATTAAATATCATCTCCACCAAACAGGACAAGCTTGCATGTGTTATATTTTTGGAGAAAAATGTGTTCATTTCATGTATGCGCAAAATGCCTTTGAAATGGCTTTAAAATGGATTTGGAGCATGGAGACGATTATCTCAGGATGGCAATATCAACAAACGAAACTTTTAGTAGATTTCTACTTATTTTATTAAATATGATCTCCACCAAACAGGACAAGCTTGCATCTGTTATAGTTTTGGAGAAAAATGTGTTCATTTCATGTATGCGCGAAATGCCTTAAAAATGCCTTTAAAATGGATTTGGAGCATGGAGACGATTATCTCGGGATTGCAAGATAACCAAACAAAACTTTTAGTGGATTTCTACTTATTTTATTAAATATCATCTCCACCAAACAGGACAAGCTTGCATCTGTTATAGTTTTGGAGAAAAATGTGTTCATTTCATGTATGCGCGAAATGCCTTAAAAATGGCTTTAAAATGGATTTGGAGCATGGAGACGATTATCTCGGGATTGCAAGATAACCAAACAAAACTTTTAGTGGATTTCTACTTATTTTATTAAATATCATCTCCACCAAACAGGACAAGCTTGCATCTGTTATAGTTTTGGAGAAAAATGTGTTCATTTCATGTATGCGCGAAATGCCTTAAAAATGGCTTTAAAATGGATTTGGAGCATGGAGACGATTATCTCGGGATTGCAAGATAACCAAACAAAACTTTTAGTGGATTTCTACTTATTTTATTAAATATCATCTCCACCAAACAGGACAAGCTTGCATCTGTTATAGTTTTGGAGAAAAATGTGTTCATTTCATGTATGCGCGAAATGCCTTAAAAATGGCTTTAAAATGGATTTGGAGCATGGAGACGATTATCTCGGGATTGCAAGATAACCAAACAAAACTTTTAGTGGATTTCTACTTATTTTATTAAATATGATCTCCACCAAACAGGACAAGCTTGCATCTGTTATAGTTTTGGAGAAAAATGTGTTCATTTCATGTATGCGCGAAATGCCTTAAAAATGCCTTTAAAATGGATTTGGAGCATGGAGACGATTATCTCGGGATTGCAAGATAACCAAACAAAACTTTTAGTGGATTTCTACTTATTTTATTAAATATCATCTCCACCAAACAGGACAAGCTTGCATCTGTTATAGTTTTGGAGAAAAATGTGTTCATTTCATGTATGCGCGAAATGCCTTAAAAATGGCTTTAAAATGGATTTGGAGCATGGAGACGATTATCTCGGGATTGCAAGATAACCAAACAAAACTTTTAGTGGATTTCTACTTATTTTATTAAATATCATCTCCACCAAACAGGACAAGCTTGCATCTGTTATAGTTTTGGAGAAAAATGTGTTCATTTCATGTATGCGCGAAATGCCTTAAAAATGGCTTTAAAATGGATTTGGAGCATGGAGACGATTATCTCGGGATTGCAAGATAACCAAACAAAACTTTTAGTGGATTTCTACTTATTTTATTAAATATCATCTCCACCAAACAGGACAAGCTTGCATCTGTTATAGTTTTGGAGAAAAATGTGTTCATTTCATGTATGCGCGAAATGCCTTAAAAATGGCTTTAAAATGGATTTGGAGCATGGAGACGATTATCTCGGGATTGCAAGATAACCAAACAAAACTTTTAGTGGATTTCTACTTATTTTATTAAATATCATCTCCACCAAACAGGACAAGCTTGCATCTGTTATAGTTTTGGAGAAAAATGTGTTCATTTCATGTATGCGCGAAATGCCTTAAAAATGGCTTTAAAATGGATTTGGAGCATGGAGACGATTATCTCGGGATTGCAAGATAACCAAACAAAACTTTTAGTGGATTTCTACTTATTTTATTAAATATCATCTCCACCAAACAGGACAAGCTTGCACCTGTTATAGTTTTGGAGAAAAATGTGTTCATTTCATGTATGCGCGAAATGCCTTAAAAATGGCTTTAAAATGGATTTGGAGCATGGAGACGATTATCTCGGGATTGCAAGATAACCAAACAAAACTTTTAGTGGATTTCTACTTATTTTATTAAATATCATCTCCACCAAACAGGACAAGCTTGCATGTGTTATAGTTTTGGAGAAAAATGTGTTCATTTCATGTATGCGCAAAATGCCTTTGAAATGGCTTTAAAATGGATTTGGAGCATGGAGACGATTATCTCGGGATTGCAAGATAACCAAACAAAACTTTTAGTGGATTTCTACTTATTTTATTAAATATCATCTCCACCAAACAGGACAAGCTTGCATCTGTTATAGTTTTGGAGAAAAATGTGTTCATTTCATGTATGCGCGAAATGCCTTAAAAATGGCTTTAAAATGGATTTGGAGCATGGAGACGATTATCTCAGGATGGCAATATCAACAAACGAAACTTTTAGTGGATTTCTACTTATTTTATTAAATATGATCTCCACCAAACAGGACAAGCTTGCATCTGTTATAGTTTTGGAGAAAAATGTGTTCATTTCATGTATGCGCGAAATGCCTTAAAAATGCCTTTAAAATGGATTTGGAGCATGGAGACGATTATCTCGGGATTGCAAGATAACCAAACAAAACTTTTAGTGGATTTCTACTTATTTTATTAAATATCATCTCCACCAAACAGGACAAGCTTGCATCTGTTATAGTTTTGGAGAAAAATGTGTTCATTTCATGTATGCGCGAAATGCCTTAAAAATGGCTTTAAAATGGATTTGGAGCATGGAGACGATTATCTCGGGATTGCAAGATAACCAAACAAAACTTTTAGTGGATTTCTACTTATTTTATTAAATATCATCTCCACCAAACAGGACAAGCTTGCATCTGTTATAGTTTTGGAGAAAAATGTGTTCATTTCATGTATGCGCGAAATGCCTTAAAAATGGCTTTAAAATGGATTTGGAGCATGGAGACGATTATCTCGGGATTGCAAGATAACCAAACAAAACTTTTAGTGGATTTCTACTTATTTTATTAAATATCATCTCCACCAAACAGGACAAGCTTGCATCTGTTATAGTTTTGGAGAAAAATGTGTTCATTTCATGTATGCGCGAAATGCCTTAAAAATGGCTTTAAAATGGATTTGGAGCATGGAGACGATTATCTCGGGATTGCAAGATAACCAAACAAAACTTTTAGTGGATTTCTACTTATTTTATTAAATATCATCTCCACCAAACAGGACAAGCTTGCATGTGTTATAGTTTTGGAGAAAAATGTGTTCATTTCATGTATGCGCAAAATGCCTTTGAAATGGCTTTAAAATGGATTTGGAGCATGGAGACGATTATCTCGGGATTGCAAGATAACCAAACAAAACTTTTAGTGGATTTCTACTTATTTTATTAAATATCATCTCCACCAAACAGGACAAGCTTGCATCTGTTATAGTTTTGGAGAAAAATGTGTTCATTTCATGTATGCGCGAAATGCCTTAAAAATGGCTTTAAAATGGATTTGGAGCATGGAGACGATTATCTCGGGATTGCAAGATAACCAAACAAAACTTTTAGTGGTTTTCTACTTATTTTATTAAATATCATCTCCACCAAACAGGACAAGCTTGCATGTGTTATATTTTTGGAGAAAAATGTGTTCATTTCATGTATGCGCAAAATGCCTTTGAAATGGCTTTAAAATGGATTTGGAGCATGGAGACGATTATCTCAGGATGGCAATATCAACAAACGAAACTTTTAGTAGATTTCTACTTATTTTATTAAATATGATCTCCACCAAACAGGACAAGCTTGCATCTGTTATAGTTTTGGAGAAAAATGTGTTCATTTCATGTATGCGCGAAATGCCTTAAAAATGCCTTTAAAATGGATTTGGAGCATGGAGACGATTATCTCGGGATTGCAAGATAACCAAACAAAACTTTTAGTGGATTTCTACTTATTTTATTAAATATCATCTCCACCAAACAGGACAAGCTTGCATCTGTTATAGTTTTGGAGAAAAATGTGTTCATTTCATGTATGCGCGAAATGCCTTAAAAATGGCTTTAAAATGGATTTGGAGCATGGAGACGATTATCTCGGGATTGCAAGATAACCAAACAAAACTTTTAGTGGATTTCTACTTATTTTATTAAATATCATCTCCACCAAACAGGACAAGCTTGCATCTGTTATAGTTTTGGAGAAAAATGTGTTCATTTCATGTATGCGCGAAATGCCTTAAAAATGGCTTTAAAATGGATTTGGAGCATGGAGACGATTATCTCGGGATTGCAAGATAACCAAACAAAACTTTTAGTGGATTTCTACTTATTTTATTAAATATCATCTCCACCAAACAGGACAAGCTTGCATCTGTTATAGTTTTGGAGAAAAATGTGTTCATTTCATGTATGCGCGAAATGCCTTAAAAATGGCTTTAAAATGGATTTGGAGCATGGAGACGATTATCTCGGGATTGCAAGATAACCAAACAAAACTTTTAGTGGATTTCTACTTATTTTATTAAATATCATCTCCACCAAACAGGACAAGCTTGCATCTGTTATAGTTTTGGAGAAAAATGTGTTCATTTCATGTATGCGCGAAATGCCTTAAAAATGGCTTTAAAATGGATTTGGAGCATGGAGACGATTATCTCGGGATTGCAAGATAACCAAACAAAACTTTTAGTGGATTTCTACTTATTTTATTAAATATCATCTCCACCAAACAGGACAAGCTTGCATCTGTTATAGTTTTGGAGAAAAATGTGTTCATTTCATGTATGCGCGAAATGCCTTAAAAATGGCTTTAAAATGGATTTGGAGCATGGAGACGATTATCTCGGGATTGCAAGATAACCAAACAAAACTTTTAGTGGATTTCTACTTATTTTATTAAATATCATCTCCACCAAACAGGACAAGCTTGCATCTGTTATAGTTTTGGAGAAAAATGTGTTCATTTCATGTATGCGCGAAATGCCTTAAAAATGGCTTTAAAATGGATTTGGAGCATGGAGACGATTATCTCGGGATTGCAAGATAACCAAACAAAACTTTTAGTGGATTTCTACTTATTTTATTAAATATCATCTCCACCAAACAGGACAAGCTTGCATGTGTTATAGTTTTGGAGAAAAATGTGTTCATTTCATGTATGCGCAAAATGCCTTTGAAATGGCTTTAAAATGGATTTGGAGCATGGAGACGATTATCTCGGGATTGCAAGATAACCAAACAAAACTTTTAGTGGATTTCTACTTATTTTATTAAATATCATCTCCACCAAACAGGACAAGCTTGCATCTGTTATAGTTTTGGAGAAAAATGTGTTCATTTCATGTATGCGCGAAATGCCTTAAAAATGGCTTTAAAATGGATTTGGAGCATGGAGACGATTATCTCAGGATGGCAATATCAACAAACGAAACTTTTAGTAGATTTCTACTTATTTTATTAAATATGATCTCCACCAAACAGGACAAGCTTGCATCTGTTATAGTTTTGGAGAAAAATGTGTTCATTTCATGTATGCGCGAAATGCCTTAAAAATGCCTTTAAAATGGATTTGGAGCATGGAGACGATTATCTCGGGATTGCAAGATAACCAAACAAAACTTTTAGTGGATTTCTACTTATTTTATTAAATATCATCTCCACCAAACAGGACAAGCTTGCATCTGTTATAGTTTTGGAGAAAAATGTGTTCATTTCATGTATGCGCGAAATGCCTTAAAAATGGCTTTAAAATGGATTTGGAGCATGGAGACGATTATCTCGGGATTGCAAGATAACCAAACAAAACTTTTAGTGGATTTCTACTTATTTTATTAAATATCATCTCCACCAAACAGGACAAGCTTGCATCTGTTATAGTTTTGGAGAAAAATGTGTTCATTTCATGTATGCGCGAAATGCCTTAAAAATGGCTTTAAAATGGATTTGGAGCATGGAGACGATTATCTCGGGATTGCAAGATAACCAAACAAAACTTTTAGTGGATTTCTACTTATTTTATTAAATATCATCTCCACCAAACAGGACAAGCTTGCATCTGTTATAGTTTTGGAGAAAAATGTGTTCATTTCATGTATGCGCGAAATGCCTTAAAAATGGCTTTAAAATGGATTTGGAGCATGGAGACGATTATCTCGGGATTGCAAGATAACCAAACAAAACTTTTAGTGGATTTCTACTTATTTTATTAAATATCATCTCCACCAAACAGGACAAGCTTGCATCTGTTATAGTTTTGGAGAAAAATGTGTTCATTTCATGTATGCGCGAAATGCCTTAAAAATGGCTTTAAAATGGATTTGGAGCATGGAGACGATTATCTCGGGATTGCAAGATAACCAAACAAAACTTTTAGTGGATTTCTACTTATTTTATTAAATATCATCTCCACCAAACAGGACAAGCTTGCATCTGTTATAGTTTTGGAGAAAAATGTGTTCATTTCATGTATGCGCGAAATGCCTTAAAAATGGCTTTAAAATGGATTTGGAGCATGGAGACGATTATCTCGGGATTGCAAGATAACCAAACAAAACTTTTAGTGGATTTCTACTTATTTTATTAAATATCATCTCCACCAAACAGGACAAGCTTGCATCTGTTATAGTTTTGGAGAAAAATGTGTTCATTTCATGTATGCGCGAAATGCCTTAAAAATGGCTTTAAAATGGATTTGGAGCATGGAGACGATTATCTCGGGATTGCAAGATAACCAAACAAAACTTTTAGTGGATTTCTACTTATTTTATTAAATATCATCTCCACCAAACAGGACAAGCTTGCATGTGTTATAGTTTTGGAGAAAAATGTGTTCATTTCATGTATGCGCAAAATGCCTTTGAAATGGCTTTAAAATGGATTTGGAGCATGGAGACGATTATCTCGGGATTGCAAGATAACCAAACAAAACTTTTAGTGGATTTCTACTTATTTTATTAAATATCATCTCCACCAAACAGGACAAGCTTGCATCTGTTATAGTTTTGGAGAAAAATGTGTTCATTTCATGTATGCGCGAAATGCCTTAAAAATGGCTTTAAAATGGATTTGGAGCATGGAGACGATTATCTCGGGATTGCAAGATAACCAAACAAAACTTTTAGTGGATTTCTTCCTATTTTATTAAATATCATCTCCACCAAACAGGACAAGCTTGCATCTGTTATAGTTTTGGAGAAAAATGTGTTCATTTCATGTATGCGCGAAATGCCTTAAAAATGGCTTTAAAATGGATTTGGAGCATGGAGACGATTATCTCGGGATTGCAAGATAACCAAACAAAACTTTTAGTGGATTTCTACTTATTTTATTAAATATCATCTCCACCAAACAGGACAAGCTTGCATCTGTTATAGTTTTAGAGAAAAATGTGTTCATTTCATGTATGCGCGAAATGCCTTAAAAATGGCTTTAAAATGGATTTGGAGCATGGAGACGATTATCTCGGGATTGCAAGATAACCAAACAAAACTTTTAGTGGATTTCTACTTATTTTATTAAATATCATCTCCACCAAACAGGACAAGCTTGTATGTGTTATAGTTTTGGAGAAAAATGTGTTCATTTCATGTATGCGCAAAATGCCTTTGAAATGGCTTTAAAATGGATTTGGAGCATGGAGACGATTATCTCAGGATGGCAATATAAACAAACGAAACTTTTAGTAGATTTCTACTTATTTTGTTAAATATTATCTCCACCAAACAGGACAAGCTTGCATCTGTTATAGTTTTGGAGAAAAATGTGTTCATTTCATGTATGCGCGAAATGCCTTAAAAATGGCTTTAAAATGGATTTGGAGCATGGAGACGATTATCTCGGGATTGCAATATAACCAAACAAAACTTTTAGTGGATTTCTACTTATTTTATTAAATATCATCTCCACCAAACAGGACAAGCTTGCATCTGTTATAGTTTTGGAGAAAAATGTGTTCATTTCATGTATGCGCGAAATGCCTTAAAAATGGCTTTAAAATGGATTTGGAGCATGGAGACGATTATCTCGGGATTGCAAGATAACCAAACAAAACTTTTAGTGGATTTCTACTTATTTTATTAAATATCATCTCCACCAAACAGGACAACCTTGCATCTGTTATAGTTTTGGAGAAAAATGTGTTCATTTCATGTATGCGCGAAATGCCTTAAAAATGGCTTTAAAATGGATTTGGAGCATGGAGACGATTATCTCGGGATTGCAAGATAACCAAACAAAACTTTTAGTGGATTTCTACTTATTTTATTAAATATCATCTCCACCAAACAGGACAAGCTTGCATGTGTTATAGTTTTGGAGAAAAATGTGTTCATTTCATGTATGCGCAAAATGCCTTTGAAATGGCTTTAAAATGGATTTGGAGCATGGAGACGATTATCTCGGGATTGCAAGATAACCAAACAAAACTTTTAGTGGATTTCTACTTATTTTATTAAATATCATCTCCACCAAACAGGACAAGCTTGCATCTGTTATAGTTTTGGAGAAAAATGTGTTCATTTCATGTATGCGCGAAATGCCTTAAAAATGGCTTTAAAATGGATTTGGAGCATGGAGACGATTATCTCGGGATTGCAAGATAACCAAACAAAACTTTTAGTGGTTTTCTACTTATTTTATTAAATATCATCTCCACCAAACAGGACAAGCTTGCATGTGTTATAGTTTTGGAGAAAAATGTGTTCATTTCATGTATGCGCAAAATGCCTTTGAAATGGCTTTAAAATGGATTTGGAGCATGGAGACGATTATCTCGGGATTGCAAGATAACCAAACAAAACTTTTAGTGGATTTCTACTTATTTTATTAAATATCATCTCCACCAAACAGGACAAGCTTGCATCTGTTATAGTTTTGGAGAAAAATGTGTTCATTTCATGTATGCGCGAAATGCCTTAAAAATGGCTTTAAAATGGATTTGGAGCATGGAGACGATTATCTCGGGATTGCAAGATAACCAAACAAAACTTTTAGTGGATTTCTACTTATTTTATTAAATATCATCTCCACCAAACAGGACAAGCTTGCATGTGTTATAGTTTTGGAGAAAAATGTGTTCATTTCATGTATGCGCAAAATGCCTTTGAAATGGCTTTAAAATGGATTTGGAGCATGGAGACGATTATCTCGGGATTGCAAGATAACCAAACAAAACTTTTAGTGGATTTCTACTTATTTTATTAAATATCATCTCCACCAAACAGGACAAGCTTGCATCTTTTATAGTTTTGGAGAAAAATGTGTTCATTTCATGTATGCGCGAAATGCCTTAAAAATGGCTTTAAAATGGATTTGGAGCATGGAGACGATTATCTCGGGATTGCAAGATAACCAAACAAAACTTTTAGTGGATTTCTACTTATTTTATTAAATATCATCTCCACCAAACAGGACAAGCTTGCATCTGTTATAGTTTTGGAGAAAAATGTGTTCATTTCATGTATGCGCGAAATGCCTTAAAAATGGCTTTAAAATGGATTTGGAGCATGGAGACGATTATCTCGGGATTGCAAGATAACCAAACAAAACTTTTAGTGGATTTCTACTTATTTTATTAAATATCATCTCCACCAAACAGGACAAGCTTGCATCTGTTATAGTTTTGGAGAAAAATGTGTTCATTTCATGTATGCGCGAAATGCCTTAAAAATGGCTTTAAAATGGATTTGGAGCATGGAGACGATTATCTCGGGATTGCAAGATAACCAAACAAAACTTTTAGTGGATTTCTACTTATTTTATTAAATATCATCTCCACCAAACAGGACAAGCTTGCATGTGTTATAGTTTTGGAGAAAAATGTGTTCATTTCATGTATGCGCAAAATGCCTTTGAAATGGCTTTAAAATGGATTTGGAGCATGGAGACGATTATCTCGGGATTGCAAGATAACCAAACAAAACTTTTAGTGGATTTCTACTTATTTTATTAAATATCATCTCCACCAAACAGGACAAGCTTGCATCTGTTATAGTTTTGGAGAAAAATGTGTTCATTTCATGTATGCGCGAAATGCCTTAAAAATGGCTTTAAAATGGATTTGGAGCATGGAGACGATTATCTCGGGATTGCAAGATAACCAAACAAAACTTTTAGTGGATTTCTTCCTATTTTATTAAATATCATCTCCACCAAACAGGACAAGCTTGCATCTGTTATAGTTTTGGAGAAAAATGTGTTCATTTCATGTATGCGCGAAATGCCTTAAAAATGGCTTTAAAATGGATTTGGAGCATGGAGACGATTATCTCGGGATTGCAAGATAACCAAACAAAACTTTTAGTGGATTTCTACTTATTTTATTAAATATCATCTCCACCAAACAGGACAAGCTTGCATCTGTTATAGTTTTAGAGAAAAATGTGTTCATTTCATGTATGCGCGAAATGCCTTAAAAATGGCTTTAAAATGGATTTGGAGCATGGAGACGATTATCTCGGGATTGCAAGATAACCAAACAAAACTTTTAGTGGATTTCTACTTATTTTATTAAATATCATCTCCACCAAACAGGACAAGCTTGCATGTGTTATAGTTTTGGAGAAAAATGTGTTCATTTCATGTATGCGCAAAATGCCTTTGAAATGGCTTTAAAATGGATTTGGAGCATGGAGACGATTATCTCAGGATGGCAATATAAACAAACGAAACTTTTAGTAGATTTCTACTTATTTTGTTAAATATTATCTCCACCAAACAGGACAAGCTTGCATCTGTTATAGTTTTGGAGAAAAATGTGTTCATTTCATGTATGCGCGAAATGCCTTAAAAATGGCTTTAAAATGGATTTGGAGCATGGAGACGATTATCTCGGGATTGCAATATAACCAAACAAAACTTTTAGTGGATTTCTACTTATTTTATTAAATATCATCTCCACCAAACAGGACAAGCTTGCATCTGTTATAGTTTTGGAGAAAAATGTGTTCATTTCATGTATGCGCGAAATGCCTTAAAAATGGCTTTAAAATGGATTTGGAGCATGGAGACGATTATCTCGGGATTGCAAGATAACCAAACAAAACTTTTAGTGGATTTCTACTTATTTTATTAAATATCATCTCCACCAAACAGGACAAGCTTGCATCTGTTATAGTTTTGGAGAAAAATGTGTTCATTTCATGTATGCGCGAAATGCCTTAAAAATGGCTTTAAAATGGATTTGGAGCATGGAGACGATTATCTCGGGATTGCAAGATAACCAAACAAAACTTTTAGTGGATTTCTACTTATTTTATTAAATATCATCTCCACCAAACAGGACAAGCTTGCATCTGTTATAGTTTTGGAGAAAAATGTGTTCATTTCATGTATGCGCGAAATGCCTTAAAAATGGCTTTAAAATGGATTTGGAGCATGGAGACGATTATCTCGGGATTGCAAGATAACCAAACAAAACTTTTAGTGGATTTCTACTTATTTTATTAAATATCATCTCCACCAAACAGGACAAGCTTGCATGTGTTATAGTTTTGGAGAAAAATGTGTTCATTTCATGTATGCGCAAAATGCATTTGAAATGGCTTTAAAATGGATTTGGAGCATGGAGACGATTATCTCGGGATTGCAAGATAACCAAACAAAACTTTTAGTGGATTTCTACTTATTTTATTAAATATCATCTCCACCAAACAGGACAAGCTTGCATCTGTTATAGTTTTGGAGAAAAATGTGTTCATTTCATGTATGCGCGAAATGCCTTAAAAATGGCTTTAAAATGGATTTGGAGCATGGAGACGATTATCTCGGGATTGCAAGATAACCAAACAAAACTTTTAGTGGTTTTCTACTTATTTTATTAAATATCATCTCCACCAAACAGGACAAGCTTGCATGTGTTATAGTTTTGGAGAAAAATGTGTTCATTTCATGTATGCGCAAAATGCCTTTGAAATGGCTTTAAAATGGATTTGGAGCATGGAGACGATTATCTCGGGATTGCAAGATAACCAAACAAAACTTTTAGTGGATTTCTACTTATTTTATTAAATATCATCTCCACCAAACAGGACAAGCTTGCATCTGTTATAGTTTTGGAGAAAAATGTGTTCATTTCATGTATGCGCGAAATGCCTTAAAAATGGCTTTAAAATGGATTTGGAGCATGGAGACGATTATCTCGGGATTGCAAGATAACCAAACAAAACTTTTAGTGGATTTCTACTTATTTTATTAAATATCATCTCCACCAAACAGGACAAGCTTGCATCTGTTATAGTTTTGGAGAAAAATGTGTTCATTTCATGTATGCGCGAAATGCCTTAAAAATGGCTTTAAAATGGATTTGGAGCATGGAGACGATTATCTCGGGATTGCAAGATAACCAAACAAAACTTTTAGTGGATTTCTACTTATTTTATTAAATATCATCTCCACCAAACAGGACAAGCTTGCATGTGTTATAGTTTTGGAGAAAAATGTGTTCATTTCATGTATGCGCAAAATGCCTTTGAAATGGCTTTAAAATGGATTTGGAGCATGGAGACGATTATCTCGGGATTGCAAGATAACCAAACAAAACTTTTAGTGGATTTCTACTTATTTTATTAAATATCATCTCCACCAAACAGGACAAGCTTGCATCTGTTATAGTTTTGGAGAAAAATGTGTTCATTTCATGTATGCGCGAAATGCCTTAAAAATGGCTTTAAAATGGATTTGGAGCATGGAGACGATTATCTCGGGATTGCAAGATAACCAAACAAAACTTTTAGTGGATTTCTACTTATTTTATTAAATATCATCTCCACCAAACAGGACAAACAGGACAAGCTTGCATCTGTTATAGTTTTGGAGAAAAATGTGTTCATTTCATGTATGCGCGAAATGCCTTAAAAATGGCTTTAAAATGGATTTGGAGCATGGAGACGATTATCTCGGGATTGCAAGATAACCAAACAAAACTTTTAGTGGATTTCTACTTATTTTATTAAATATCATCTCCACCAAACAGGACAAGCTTGCATCTGTTATAGTTTTAGAGAAAAATGTGTTCATTTCATGTATGCGCGAAATGCCTTAAAAATGGCTTTAAAATGGATTTGGAGCATGGAGACGATTATCTCGGGATTGCAAGATAACCAAACAAAACTTTTAGTGGATTTCTACTTATTTTATTAAAGATCATCTCCACCAAACAGGACAAGCTTGCATGTGTTATAGTTTTGGAGAAAAATGTGTTCATTTCATGTATGCGCAAAATGCCTTTGAAATGGCTTTAAAATGGATTTGGAGCATGGAGACGATTATCTCAGGATGGCAATATAAACAAACGAAACTTTTAGTAGATTTCTACTTATTTTATTAAATATTATCTCCACCAAACAGGACAAGCTTGCATCTGTTATAGTTTTGGAGAAAAATGTGTTCATTTCATGTATGCGCGAAATGCCTTAAAAATGGCTTTAAAATGGATTTGGAGCATGGAGACGATTATCTCGGGATTGCAAGATAACCAAACAAAACTTTTAGTGGATTTCTACTTATTTTATTAAATATCATCTCCACCAAACAGGACAAGCTTGCATCTGTTATAGTTTTGGAGAAAAATGTGTTCATTTCATGTATGCGCGAAATGCCTTAAAAATGGCTTTAAAATGGATTTGGAGCATGGAGACGATTATCTCGGGATTGCAAGATAACCAAACAAAACTTTTAGTGGATTTCTACTTATTTTATTAAATATCATCTCCACCAAACAGGACAAGCTTGCATCTGTTATAGTTTTGGAGAAAAATGTGTTCATTTCATGTATGCGCGAAATGCCTTAAAAATGGCTTTAAAATGGATTTGGAGCATGGAGACGATTATCTCGGGATTGCAAGATAACCAAACAAAACTTTTAGTGGATTTCTACTTATTTTATTAATTATCATCTCCACCAAACAGGACAAGCTTGCATCTGTTATAGTTTTAGAGAAAAATGTGTTCATTTCATGTATGCGCGAAATGCCTTAAAAATGGCTTTAAAATGGATTTGGAGCATGGAGACGATTATCTCGGGATTGCAAGATAACCAAACAAAACTTTTAGTGGATTTCTACTTATTTTATTAAATATCATCTCCACCAAACAGGACAAGCTTGCATGTGTTATAGTTTTGGAGAAAAATGTGTTCATTTCATGTATGCGCAAAATGCCTTTGAAATGGCTTTAAAATGGATTTGGAGCATGGAGACGATTATCTCAGGATGGCAATATAAACAAACGAAACTTTTAGTAGATTTCTACTTATTTTATTAAATATTATCTCCACCAAACAGGACAAGCTTGCATCTGTTATAGTTTTGGAGAAAAATGTGTTCATTTCATGTATGCGCGAAATGCCTTAAAAATGGCTTTAAAATGGATTTGGAGCATGGAGACGATTATCTCGGGATTGCAAGATAACCAAACAAAACTTTTAGTGGATTTCTACTTATTTTATTAAATATCATCTCCACCAAACAGGACAAGCTTGCATCTGTTATAGTTTTGGAGAAAAATGTGTTCATTTCATGTATGCGCGAAATGCCTTAAAAATGGCTTTAAAATGGATTTGGAGCATGGAGACGATTATCTCGGGATTGCAAGATAACCAAACAAAACTTTTAGTGGATTTCTACTTATTTTATTAAATATCATCTCCACCAAACAGGACAAGCTTGCATGTGTTATAGTTTTGGAGAAAAATGTGTTCATTTCATGTATGCGCAAAATGCCTTTGAAATGGCTTTAAAATGGATTTGGAGCATGGAGACGATTATCTCAGGATGGCAATATAAACAAACGAAACTTTTAGTAGATTTCTACTTATTTTATTAAATATTATCTCCACCAAACAGGACAAGCTTGCATCTGTTATAGTTTTGGAGAAAAATGTGTTCATTTCATGTATGCGCGAAATGCCTTAAAAATGGCTTTAAAATGGATTTGGAGCATGGAGACGATTATCTCGGGATTGCAAGATAACCAAACAAAACTTTTAGTGGATTTCTACTTATTTTATTAAATATCATCTCCACCAAACAGGACAAGCTTGCATCTGTTATAGTTTTGGAGAAAAATGTGTTCATTTCATGTATGCGCGAAATGCCTTAAAAATGGCTTTAAAATGGATTTGGAGCATGGAGACGATTATCTCGGGATTGCAAGATAACCAAACAAAACTTTTAGTGGATTTCTACTTATTTTATTAAATATCATCTCCACCAAACAGGACAAGCTTGCATGTGTTATAGTTTTGGAGAAAAATGTGTTCATTTCATGTATGCGCAAAATGCCTTTGAAATGGCTTTAAAATGGATTTGGAGCATGGAGACGATTATCTCAGGATGGCAATATAAACAAACGAAACTTTTAGTAGATTTCTACTTATTTTATTAAATATTATCTCCACCAAACAGGACAAGCTTGCATCTGTTATAGTTTTGGAGAAAAATGTGTTCATTTCATGTATGCGCGAAATGCCTTAAAAATGGCTTTAAAATGGATTTGGAGCATGGAGACGATTATCTCGGGATTGCAAGATAACCAAACAAAACTTTTAGTGGATTTCTACTTATTTTATTAAATATCATCTCCACCAAACAGGACAAGCTTGCATCTGTTATAGTTTTGGAGAAAAATGTGTTCATTTCATGTATGCGCGAAATGCCTTAAAAATGGCTTTAAAATGGATTTGGAGCATGGAGACGATTATCTCGGGATTGCAAGATAACCAAACAAAACTTTTAGTGGATTTCTACTTATTTTATTAAATATCATCTCCACCAAACAGGACAAGCTTGCATGTGTTATAGTTTTGGAGAAAAATGTGTTCATTTCATGTATGCGCAAAATGCCTTTGAAATGGCTTTAAAATGGATTTGGAGCATGGAGACGATTATCTCAGGATGGCAATATAAACAAACGAAACTTTTAGTAGATTTCTACTTATTTTATTAAATATTATCTCCACCAAACAGGACAAGCTTGCATCTGTTATAGTTTTGGAGAAAAATGTGTTCATTTCTTTAATGCGCGAAATGCCTTAAAAATGGCTTTAAAATGGATTTGGAGCATGGAGACGATTATCTCGGGATTGCAAGATAACCAAACAAAACTTTTAGTGGATTTCTACTTATTTTATTAAATATCATCTCCACCAAACAGGACAAGCTTGCATCTGTTATAGTTTTGGAGAAAAATGTGTTCATTTCATGTATGCGCGAAATGCCTTAAAAATGGCTTTAAAATGGATTTGGAGCATGGAGACGATTATCTCGGGATTGCAAGATAACCAAACAAAACTTTTAGTGGATTTCTACTTATTTTATTAAATATCATCTCCACCAAACAGGACAAGCTTGCATGTGTTATAGTTTTGGAGAAAAATGTGTTCATTTCATGTTTGCGCAAAATGCCTTTGAAATGGCTTTAAAATGGATTTGGAGCATGGAGACGATTATCTCAGGATGGCAATATAAACAAACGAAACTTTTAGTAGATTTCTACTTATTTTATTAAATATTATCTCCACCAAACAGGACAAGCTTGCATCTGTTATAGTTTTGGAGAAAAATGTGTTCATTTCATGTATGCGCGAAATGCCTTAAAAATGGCTTTAAAATGGATTTGGAGCATGGAGACGATTATCTCGGGATTGCAAGATAACCAAACAAAACTTTTAGTGGATTTCTACTTATTTTATTAAATATCATCTCCACCAAACAGGACAAGCTTGCATGTGTTATAGTTTTGGAGAAAAATGTGTTCATTTCATGTATGCGCAAAATGCCTTTGAAATGGCTTTAAAATGGATTTGGAGCATGGAGACGATTATCTCGGGATTGCAAGATAACCAAACAAAACTTTTAGTGGATTTCTACTTATTTTATTAAATATCATCTCCACCAAACAGGACAAGCTTGCATCTGTTATAGTTTTGGAGAAAAATGTGTTCATTTCATGTATGCGCGAAATGCCTTAAAAATGGCTTTAAAATGGATTTGGAGCATGGAGACGATTATCTCGGGATTGCAAGATAACCAAACAAAACTTTTAGTAAATTTCTACTTATTTTATTAAATATCATCTCCACCAAACAGGACAAGCTTGCATCTGTTATAGTTTTGGAGAAAAATGTGTTCATTTCATGTATGCGCGAAATGCCTTAAAAATGGCTTTAAAATGGATTTGGAGCATGGAGACGATTATCTCGGGATTGCAAGATAACCAAACAAAACTTTTAGTGGATTTCTACTTATTTTATTAAATATCATCTCCACCAAACAGGACAAGCTTGCATGTGTTATAGTTTTGGAGAAAAATGTGTTCATTTCATGTATGCGCAAAATGCCTTTGAAATGGCTTTAAAAGGGATTTGGAGCATGGAGACGATTATCTCGGGATTGCAAGATAACCAAACAAAACTTTTAGTGGATTTCTACTTATTTTATTAAATATCATCTCCACCAAACAGGACAAGCTTGCATCTGTTATAGTTTTGGAGAAAAATGTGTTCATTTCATGTATGCGCGAAATGCCTTAAAAATGGCTTTAAAATGGATTTGGAGCATGGAGACGATTATCTCGGGATTGCAAGATAACCAAACAAAACTTTTAGTGGATTTCTACTTATTTTATTAAATATCATCTCCACCAAACAGGACAAGCTTGCATCTGTTATAGTTTTGGAGAAAAATGTGTTCATTTCATGTATGCGCGAAATGCCTTAAAAATGGCTTTAAAATGGATTTGGAGCATGGAGACGATTATCTCGGGATTGCAAGATAACCAAACAAAACTTTTAGTGGATTTCTACTTATTTTATTAAATATCATCTCCACCAAACAGGACAAGCTTGCATCTGTTATAGTTTTGGAGAAAAATGTGTTCATTTCATGTATGCGCGAAATGCCTTAAAAATGGCTTTAAAATGGATTTGGAGCATGGAGACGATTATCTCGGGATTGCAAGATAACCAAACAAAACTTTTAGTGGATTTCTACTTATTTTATTAAATATCATCTCCACCAAACAGGACAAGCTTGCATCTGTTATAGTTTTGGAGAAAAATGTGTTCATTTCATGTATGCGCGAAATGCCTTAAAAATGGCTTTAAAATGGATTTGGAGCATGGAGACGATTATCTCGGGATTGCAAGATAACCAAACAAAACTTTTAGTGGATTTCTACTTATTTTATTAAATATCATCTCCACCAAACAGGACAAGCTTGCATCTGTTATAGTTTTGGAGAAAAATGTGTTCATTTCATGTATGCGCGAAATGCCTTAAAAATGGCTTTAAAATGGATTTGGAGCATGGAGACGATTATCTCGGGATTGCAAGATAACCAAACAAAACTTTTAGTGGATTTCTACTTATTTTATTAAATATCATCTCCACCAAACAGGACAAGCTTGCATGTGTTATAGTTTTGGAGAAAAATGTGTTCATTTCATGTATGCGCAAAATGCCTTTGAAATGGCTTTAAAATGGATTTGGAGCATGGAGACGATTATCTCGGGATTGCAAGATAACCAAACAAAACTTTTAGTGGATTTCTACTTATTTTATTAAATATCATCTCCACCAAACAGGACAAGCTTGCATCTGTTATAGTTTTGGAGAAAAATGTGTTCATTTCATGTATGCGCGAAATGCCTTAAAAATGGCTTTAAAATGGATTTGGAGCATGGAGACGATTATCTCGGGATTGCAAGATAACCAAACAAAACTTTTAGTGGTTTTCTACTTATTTTATTAAATATCATCTCCACCAAACAGGACAAGCTTGCATGTGTTATAGTTTTGGAGAAAAATGTGTTCATTTCATGTATGCGCAAAATGCCTTTGAAATGGCTTTAAAATGGATTTGGAGCATGGAGACGATTATCTCAGGATGGCAATATAAACAAACGAAACTTTTAGTAGATTTCTACTTATTTTATTAAATATTATCTCCACCAAACAGGACAAGCTTGCATCTGTTATAGTTTTGGAGAAAAATGTGTTCATTTCATGTATGCGCGAAATGCCTTAAAAATGGCTTTAAAATGGATTTGGAGCATGGAGACGATTATCTCGGGATTGCAAGATAACCAAACAAAACTTTTAGTGGATTTCTACTTATTTTATTAAATATCATCTCCACCAAACAGGACAAGCTTGCATCTGTTATAGTTTTGGAGAAAAATGTGTTCATTTCATGTATGCGCGAAATGCCTTAAAAATGGCTTTAAAATGGATTTGGAGCATGGAGACGATTATCTCGGGATTGCAAGATAACCAAACAAAACTTTTAGTGGATTTCTACTTATTTTATTAAATATCATCTCCACCAAACAGGACAAGCTTGCATCTGTTATAGTTTTGGAGAAAAATGTGTTCATTTCTTTTATGCGCGAAATGCCTTAAAAATGGCTTTAAAATGGATTTGGAGCATGGAGACGATTATCTCGGGATTGCAAGATAACCAAACAAAACTTTTAGTGGATTTCTACTTATTTTATTAAATATCATCTCCACCAAACAGGACAAGCTTGCATCTGTTATAGTTTTGGAGAAAAATGTGTTCATTTCATGTATGCGCGAAATGCCTTAAAAATGGCTTTAAAATGGATTTGGAGCATGGAGACGATTATCTCGGGATTGCAAGATAACCAAACAAAACTTTTAGTGGATTTCTACTTATTTTATTAAATATCATCTCCACCAAACAGGACAAGCTTGCATCTGTTATAGTTTTGGAGAAAAATGTGTTCATTTCATGTATGCGCGAAATGCCTTAAAAATGGCTTTAAAATGGATTTGGAGCATGGAGACGATTATCTCGGGATTGCAAGATAACCAAACAAAACTTTTAGTGGATTTCTACTTATTTTATTAAATATCATCTCCACCAAACAGGACAAGCTTGCATGTGTTAGTTTTGGAGAAAAATGTGTTCATTTCATGTATGCGCAAAATGCCTTTGAAATGGCTTTAAAATGGATTTGGAGCATGGAGACGATTATCTCAGGATGGCAATATAAACAAACGAAACTTTTAGTAGATTTCTACTTATTTTATTAAATATTATCTCCACCAAACAGGACAAGCTTGCATCTGTTATAGTTTTGGAGAAAAATGTGTTCATTTCATGTATGCGCGAAATGCCTTAAAAATGGCTTTAAAATGGATTTGGAGCATGGAGACGATTATCTCGGGATTGCAAGATAACCAAACAAAACTTTTAGTTGATTTCTACTTATTTTATTAAATATCATCTCCACCAAACAGGACAAGCTTGCATCTGTTATAGTTTTGGAGAAAAATGTGTTCATTTCATGTATGCGCGAAATGCCTTAAAAATGGCTTTAAAATGGATTTGGAGCATGAAGACGATTATCTCGGGATTGCAATATAACCAAACAAAACTTTTAGTGGATTTCTACTTATTTTATTAAATATCATCTCCACCAAACAGGACAAGCTTGCATCTGTTATAGTTTTGGAGAAAAATGTGTTCATTTCATGTATGCGCGAAATGCCTTAAAAATGGCTTTAAAATGGATTTGGAGCATGGAGGCGATTATCTCGGGATTGCAAGATAACCAAACAAAACTTTTAGTGGATTTCTACTTATTTTATTAAATATCATCTCCACCAAACAGGACAAGCTTGCATCTGTTATAGTTTTGGAGAAAAATGTGTTCATTTCATGTATGCGCGAAATGCCTTAAAAATGGCTTTAAAATGGATTTGGAGCATGGAGACGATTATCTCGGGATTGCAAGATAACCAAACAAAACTTTTAGTGGATTTCTACTTATTTTATTAAATATCATCTCCACCAAACAGGACAAGCTTGCATCTGTTATAGTTTTGGAGAAAAATGTGTTCATTTCATGTATGCGCGAAATGCCTTAAAAATGGCTTTAAAATGGATTTGGAGCATGGAGACGATTATCTCGGGATTGCAAGATAACCAAACAAAACTTTTAGTGGATTTCTACTTATTTTATTAAATATCATCTCCACCAAACAGGACAAGCTTGCATGTGTTATAGTTTTGGAGAAAAATGTGTTCATTTCATGTATGCGCAAAATGCCTTTGAAATGGCTTTAAAATGGATTTGGAGCATGGAGACGATTATCTCGGGATTGCAAGATAACCAAACAAAACTTTTAGTGGATTTCTACTTATTTTATTAAATATCATCTCCACCAAACAGGACAAGCTTGCATCTGTTATAGTTTTGGAGAAAAATGTGTTCATTTCATGTATGCGCGAAATGCCTTAAAAATGGCTTTAAAATGGATTTGGAGCATGGAGACGATTATCTCGGGATTGCAAGATAACCAAACAAAACTTTTAGTGGATTTCTACTTATTTTATTAAATATCATCTCCACCAAACAGGACAAGCTTGCATGTGTTATAGTTTTGGAGAAAAATGTGTTCATTTCATGTATGCGCAAAATGCCTTTGAAATGGCTTTAAAATGGATTTGGAGCATGGAGACGATTATCTCAGGATGGCAATATAAACAAACGAAACTTTTAGTAGATTTCTACTTATTTTATTAAATATTATCTCCACCAAACAGGACAAGCTTGCATCTGTTATAGTTTTGGAGAAAAATGTGTTCATTTCATGTATGCGCGAAATGCCTTAAAAATGGCTTTAAAATGGATTTGGAGCATGGAGACGATTATCTCGGGATTGCAAGATAACCAAACAAAACTTTTAGTGGATTTCTACTTATTTTATTAAATATCATCTCCACCAAACAGGACAAGCTTGCATCTGTTATAGTTTTGGAGAAAAATGTGTTCATTTCATGTATGCGCAAAATGCCTTAAAAATGGCTTTAAAATGGATTTGGAGCATGGAGACGATTATCTCGGGATTGCAAGATAACCAAACAAAACTTTTAGTGGATTTCTACTTATTTTATTAAATATCATCTCCACCAAACAGGACAAGCTTGCATCTGTTATAGTTTTGGAGAAAAATGTGTTCATTTCATTTATGCGCGAAATGCCTTAAAAATGGCTTTAAAATGGATTTGGAGCATGGAGACGATTATCTCGGGATTGCAAGATAACCAAACAAAACTTTTAGTGGATTTCTACTTATTTTATTAAATATCATCTCCACCAAACAGGACAAGCTTGCATCTGTTATAGTTTTGGAGAAAAATGTGTTCATTTCATGTATGCGCGAAATGCCTTAAAAATGGCTTTAAAATGGATTTGGAGCATGGTGACGATTATCTCGGGATTGCAAGATAACGAAACAAAACTTTTAGTGGATTTCTACTTATTTTATTAAATATCATCTCCACCAAACAGGACAAGCTTGCATCTGTTATAGTTTTGGAGAAAAATGTGTTCATTTCATGTATGCGCGAAATGCCTTAAAAATGGCTTTAAAATGGATTTGGAGCATGGAGACGATTATCTCGGGATTGCAAGATAACCAAACAAAACTTTTAGTGGATTTCTACTTATTTTATTAAATATCATCTCCTCCAAACAGGACAAGCTTGCATCTGTTATAGTTTTGGAGAAAAATGTGTTCATTTCATGTATGCGCGAAATGCCTTAAAAATGGCTTTAAAATGGATTTGGAGCATGGAGACGATTATCTCGGGATTGCAAGATAACCAAACAAAACTTTTAGTGGATTTCTACTTATTTTATTAAATATCATCTCCACCAAACAGGACAAGCTTGCATCTGTTATAGTTTTGGAGAAAAATGTGTTCATTTCATGTATGCGCGAAATGCCTTTGAAATGGCTTTAAAATGGATTTGGAGCATGGAGACGATTATCTCAGGATGGCAATATAAACAAACGAAACTTTTAGTAGATTTCTACTTATTTTATTAAATATTATCTCCACCAAACAGGACAAGCTTGCATCTGTTATAGTTTTGGAGAAAAATGTGTTCATTTCATGTATGCGCGAAATGCCTTAAAAATGGCTTTAAAATGGATTTGGAGCATGGAGACGATTATCTCGGGATTGCAAGATAACCAAACAAAACTTTTAGTGGTTTTCTACTTATTTTATTAAATATCATCTCCACCAAACAGGACAAGCTTGCATGTGTTATAGTTTTGGAGAAAAATGTGTTCATTTCATGTATGCGCAAAATGCCTTTGAAATGGCTTTAAAATGGATTTGGAGCATGGAGACGATTATCTCAGGATGGCAATATAAACAAACGAAACTTTTAGTAGATTTCTACTTATTTTATTAAATATTATCTCCACCAAACAGGACAAGCTTGCATCTGTTATAGTTTTGGAGAAAAATGTGTTCATTTCATGTATGCGCGAAATGCCTTAAAAATGGCTTTAAAATGGATTTGGAGCATGGAGACGATTATCTCGGGATTGCAAGATAACCAAACAAAACTTTTAGTGGATTTCTACTTATTTTATTAAATATCATCTCCACCAAACAGGACAAGCTTGCATCTGTTATAGTTTTGGAGAAAAATGTGTTCATTTCATGTATGCGCGAAATGCCTTAAAAATGGCTTTAAAATGGATTTGGAGCATGGAGACGATTATCTCGGGATTGCAAGATAACCAAACAAAACTTTTAGTGGATTTCTACTTATTTTATTAAATATCATCTCCACCAAACAGGACAAGCTTGCATCTGTTATAGTTTTGGAGAAAAATGTGTTCATTTCTTTTATGCGCGAAATGCCTTAAAAATGGCTTTAAAATGGATTTGGAGCATGGAGACGATTATCTCGGGATTGCAGGATAACCAAACAAAACTTTTAGTGGATTTCTACTTATTTTATTAAATATCATCTCCACCAAACAGGACAAGCTTGCATCTGTTATAGTTTTGGAGAAAAATGTGTTCATTTCATGTATGCGCGAAATGCCTTAAAAATGGCTTTAAAATGGATTTGGAGCATGGAGACGATTATCTCGGGATTGCAAGATAACCAAACAAAACTTTTAGTGGATTTCTACTTATTTTATTAAATATCATCTCCACCAAACAGGACAAGCTTGCATCTGTTATAGTTTTGGAGAAAAATGTGTTCATTTCATGTATGCGCGAAATGCCTTAAAAATGGCTTTAAAATGGATTTGGAGCATGGAGACGATTATCTCGGGATTGCAAGATAACCAAACAAAACTTTTAGTGGATTTCTACTTATTTTATTAAATATCATCTCCACCAAACAGGACAAGCTTGCATGTGTTAGTTTTGGAGAAAAATGTGTTCATTTCATGTATGCGCAAAATGCCTTTGAAATGGCTTTAAAATGGATTTGGAGCATGGAGACGATTATCTCAGGATGGCAATATAAACAAACGAAACTTTTAGTAGATTTCTACTTATTTTATTAAATATTATCTCCACCAAACAGGACAAGCTTGCATCTGTTATAGTTTTGGAGAAAAATGTGTTCATTTCATGTATGCGCGAAATGCCTTAAAAATGGCTTTAAAATGGATTTGGAGCATGGAGACGATTATCTCGGGATTGCAAGATAACCAAACAAAACTTTTAGTGGATTTCTACTTATTTTATTAAATATCATCTCCACCAAACAGGACAAGCTTGCATCTGTTATAGTTTTGGAGAAAAATGTGTTCATTTCATGTATGCGCGAAATGCCTTAAAAATGGCTTTAAAATGGATTTGGAGCATGAAGACGATTATCTCGGGATTGCAATATAACCAAACAAAACTTTTAGTGGATTTCTACTTATTTTATTAAATATCATCTCCACCAAACAGGACAAGCTTGCATCTGTTATAGTTTTGGAGAAAAATGTGTTCATTTCATGTATGCGCGAAATGCCTTAAAAATGGCTTTAAAATGGATTTGGAGCATGGAGGCGATTATCTCGGGATTGCAAGATAACCAAACAAAACTTTTAGTGGATTTCTACTTATTTTATTAAATATCATCTCCACCAAACAGGACAAGCTTGCATCTGTTATAGTTTTGGAGAAAAATGTGTTCATTTCATGTATGCGCGAAATGCCTTAAAAATGGCTTTAAAATGGATTTGGAGCATGGAGACGATTATCTCGGGATTGCAAGATAACCAAACAAAACTTTTAGTGGATTTCTACTTATTTTATTAAATATCATCTCCACCAAACAGGACAAGCTTGCATCTGTTATAGTTTTGGAGAAAAATGTGTTCATTTCATGTATGCGCGAAATGCCTTAAAAATGGCTTTAAAATGGATTTGGAGCATGGAGACGATTATCTCGGGATTGCAAGATAACCAAACAAAACTTTTAGTGGATTTCTACTTATTTTATTAAATATCATCTCCACCAAACAGGACAAGCTTGCATGTGTTATAGTTTTGGAGAAAAATGTGTTCATTTCATGTATGCGCAAAATGCCTTTGAAATGGCTTTAAAATGGATTTGGAGCATGGAGACGATTATCTCGGGATTGCAAGATAACCAAACAAAACTTTTAGTGGATTTCTACTTATTTTATTAAATATCATCTCCACCAAACAGGACAAGCTTGCATCTGTTATAGTTTTGGAGAAAAATGTGTTCATTTCATGTATGCGCGAAATGCCTTAAAAATGGCTTTAAAATGGATTTGGAGCATGGAGACGATTATCTCGGGATTGCAAGATAACCAAACAAAACTTTTAGTGGATTTCTACTTATTTTATTAAATATCATCTCCACCAAACAGGACAAGCTTGCATGTGTTATAGTTTTGGAGAAAAATGTGTTCATTTCATGTATGCGCAAAATGCCTTTGAAATGGCTTTAAAATGGATTTGGAGCATGGAGACGATTATCTCAGGATGGCAATATAAACAAACGAAACTTTTAGTAGATTTCTACTTATTTTATTAAATATTATCTCCACCAAACAGGACAAGCTTGCATCTGTTATAGTTTTGGAGAAAAATGTGTTCATTTCATGTATGCGCGAAATGCCTTAAAAATGGCTTTAAAATGGATTTGGAGCATGGAGACGATTATCTCGGGATTGCAAGATAACCAAACAAAACTTTTAGTGGATTTCTACTTATTTTATTAAATATCATCTCCACCAAACAGGACAAGCTTGCATCTGTTATAGTTTTGGAGAAAAATGTGTTCATTTCATGTATGCGCAAAATGCCTTAAAAATGGCTTTAAAATGGATTTGGAGCATGGAGACGATTATCTCGGGATTGCAAGATAACCAAACAAAACTTTTAGTGGATTTCTACTTATTTTATTAAATATCATCTCCACCAAACAGGACAAGCTTGCATCTGTTATAGTTTTGGAGAAAAATGTGTTCATTTCATTTATGCGCGAAATGCCTTAAAAATGGCTTTAAAATGGATTTGGAGCATGGAGACGATTATCTCGGGATTGCAAGATAACCAAACAAAACTTTTAGTGGATTTCTACTTATTTTATTAAATATCATCTCCACCAAACAGGACAAGCTTGCATCTGTTATAGTTTTGGAGAAAAATGTGTTCATTTCATGTATGCGCGAAATGCCTTAAAAATGGCTTTAAAATGGATTTGGAGCATGGAGACGATTATCTCGGGATTGCAAGATAACGAAACAAAACTTTTAGTGGATTTCTACTTATTTTATTAAATATCATCTCCACCAAACAGGACAAGCTTGCATCTGTTATAGTTTTGGAGAAAAATGTGTTCATTTCATGTATGCGCGAAATGCCTTAAAAATGGCTTTAAAATGGATTTGGAGCATGGAGACGATTATCTCGGGATTGCAAGATAACCAAACAAAACTTTTAGTGGATTTCTACTTATTTTATTAAATATCATCTCCTCCAAACAGGACAAGCTTGCATCTGTTATAGTTTTGGAGAAAAATGTGTTCATTTCATGTATGCGCGAAATGCCTTAAAAATGGCTTTAAAATGGATTTGGAGCATGGAGACGATTATCTCGGGATTGCAAGATAACCAAACAAAACTTTTAGTGGATTTCTACTTATTTTATTAAATATCATCTCCACCAAACAGGACAAGCTTGCATCTGTTATAGTTTTGGAGAAAAATGTGTTCATTTCATGTATGCGCGAAATGCCTTTGAAATGGCTTTAAAATGGATTTGGAGCATGGAGACGATTATCTCAGGATGGCAATATAAACAAACGAAACTTTTAGTAGATTTCTACTTATTTTATTAAATATTATCTCCACCAAACAGGACAAGCTTGCATCTGTTATAGTTTTGGAGAAAAATGTGTTCATTTCATGTATGCGCGAAATGCCTTAAAAATGGCTTTAAAATGGATTTGGAGCATGGAGACGATTATCTCGGGATTGCAAGATAACCAAACAAAACTTTTAGTGGATTTCTACTTATTTTATTAAATATCATCTCCACCAAACAGGACAAGCTTGCATCTGTTATAGTTTTGGAGAAAAATGTGTTCATTTCATGTATGCGCAAAATGCCTTAAAAATGGCTTTAAAATGGATTTGGAGCATGGAGACGATTATCTCGGGATTGCAAGATAACCAAACAAAACTTTTAGTGGATTTCTACTTATTTTATTAAATATCATCTCCACCAAACAGGACAAGCTTGCATCTGTTATAGTTTTGGAGAAAAATGTGTTCATTTCATTTATGCGCGAAATGCCTTAAAAATGGCTTTAAAATGGATTTGGAGCATGGAGACGATTATCTCGGGATTGCAAGATAACCAAACAAAACTTTTAGTGGATTTCTACTTATTTTATTAAATATCATCTCCACCAAACAGGACAAGCTTGCATCTGTTATAGTTTTGGAGAAAAATGTGTTCATTTCATGTATGCGCGAAATGCCTTAAAAATGGCTTTAAATGGATTTGGAGCATGGAGACGATTATCTCGGGATTGCAAGATAACGAAACAAAACTTTTAGTGGATTTCTACTTATTTTATTAAATATCATCTCCACCAAACAGGACAAGCTTGCATCTGTTATAGTTTTGGAGAAAAATGTGTTCATTTCATGTATGCGCGAAATGCCTTAAAAATGGCTTTAAAATGGATTTGGAGCATGGAGACGATTATCTCGGGATTGCAAGATAACCAAACAAAACTTTTAGTGGATTTCTACTTATTTTATTAAATATCATCTCCACCAAACAGGACAAGCTTGCATCTGTTATAGTTTTGGAGAAAAATGTGTTCATTTCATGTATGCGCGAAATGCCTTAAAAATGGCTTTAAAATGGATTTGGAGCATGGAGACGATTATCTCGGGATTGCAAGATAACCAAACAAAACTTTTAGTGGATTTCTACTTATTTTATTAAATATCATCTCCACCAAACAGGACAAGCTTGCATCTGTTATAGTTTTGGAGAAAAATGTGTTCATTTCATGTATGCGCGAAATGCCTTAGAAATGGCTTTAAAATGGATTTGGAGCATGGAGACGATTATCTCGGGATTGCAAGATAACCAAACAAAACTTTTAGTGGATTTCTACTTATTTTATTAAATATCATCTCCACCAAACAGGACAAGCTTGCATGTGTTATAGTTTTGGAGAAAAATGTGTTCATTTCATGTATGCGCGAAATGCCTTTGAAATGGCTTTAAAATGGATTTGGAGCATGGAGACGATTATCTCGGGATTGCAAGATAACCAAACAAAACTTTTAGTGGATTTCTACTTATTTTATTAAATATAATCTCCACCAAACAGGACAAGCTTGCATCTGTTATAGTTTTGGAGAAAAATGTGTTCATTTCATGTATGCGCGAAATGCCTTAAAAATGGCTTTAAAATGGATTTGGAGCATGGAGACGATTATCTCGGGATTGCAAGATAACCAAACAAAACTTTTAGTGGATTTCTACTTATTTTATTAAATATCATCTCCACCAAACAGGACAAGCTTGCATCTGTTATAGTTTTGGAGAAAAATGTGTTCATTTCATGTATGCGCGAAATGCCTTAAAAATGGCTTTAAAATGGATTTGGAGCATGGAGACGATTATCTCGGGATTGCAAGATAACCAAACAAAACTTTTAGTGGATTTCTACTTATTTTATTAAATATCATCTCCACCAAACAGGACAAGCTTGCATGTGTTATAGTTTTGGAGAAAAATGTGTTCATTTCATGTATGCGCGAAATGCCTTAAAAATGGCTTTAAAATGGATTTGGAGCATGGAGACGATTATCTCGGGATTGCAAGATAACCAAACAAAACTTTTAGTGGATTTCTACTTATTTTATTAAATATCATCTCCACCAAACAGGACAAGCTTGCATCTGTTATAGTTTTGGAGAAAAATGTGTTCATTTCATGTATGCGCGAAATGCCTTAAAAATGGCTTTAAAATGGATTTGGAGCATGGAGACGATTATCTCGGGATTGCAAGATAACCAAACAAAACTTTTAGTGGATTTCTACTTATTTTATTAAATATCATCTCCACCAAACAGGACAAGCTTGCATCTGTTATAGTTTTGGAGAAAAATGTGTTCATTTCATGTATGCGCGAAATGCCTTAAAAATGGCTTTAAAATGGATTTGGAGCATGGAGACGATTATCTCGGGATTGCAAGATAACCAAACAAAACTTTTAGTGGATTTCTACTTATTTTATTAAATATCATCTCCACCAAACAGGACAAGCTTGCATCTGTTATAGTTTTGGAGAAAAATGTGTTCATTTCATGTATGCGCGAAATGCCTTAAAAATGGCTTTAAAATGGATTTGGAGCATGGAGACGATTATCTCGGGATTGCAAGATAACCAAACAAAACTTTTAGTGGATTTCTACTTATTTTATTAAATATCATCTCCACCAAACAGGACAAGCTTGCATCTGTTATAGTTTTGGAGAAAAATGTGTTCATTTCATGTATGCGCGAAATGCCTTAAAAATGGCTTTAAAATGGATTTGGAGCATGGAGACGATTATCTCGGGATTGCAAGATAACCAAACAAAACTTTTAGTGGATTTCTACTTATTTTATTAAATATCATCTCCACCAAACAGGACAAGCTTGCATCTGTTATAGTTTTGGAGAAAAATGTGTTCATTTCATGTATGCGCGAAATGCCTTAAAAATGGCTTTAAAATGGATTTGGAGCATGGAGACGATTATCTCGGGATTGCAATATAACCAAACAAAACTTTTAGTGGATTTCTACTTATTTTATTAAATATCATCTCCACCAAACAGGACAAGCTTGCATCTGTTATAGTTTTGGAGAAAAAATGTGTTCATTTCATGTATGCGCGAATGCCTTAAAAATGGCTTTAAAATGGATTTGGAGCATGGAGACGATTATCTCGGGATTGCAAGATAACCAGACAAAACTTTTAGTGGATTTCTACTTATTTTATTAAATATCATCTCCACCAAACAGGACAAGCTTGCATCTGTTATAGTTTTGGAGAAAAATGTGTTCATTTCATGTATGCGCGAAATGCCTTAAAAATGGCTTTAAAATGGATTTGGAGCATGGAGACGATTATCTCGGGATTGCAAGATAACCAAACAAAACTTTTAGTGGATTTCTACTTATTTTATTAAATATCATCTCACCAAACAGGACAAGCTTGCATCTGTTATAGTTTTGGAGAAAAATGTGTTCATTTCATGTATGCGCGAAATGCCTTAAAAATGGCTTTAAAATGGATTTGGAGCATGAGACGATTATCTCGGGATTGCAAGATAACCAAACAAAACTTTTAGTGGATTTCTACTTATTTTATTAAATATCATCTCCACCAAACAGGACAAGCTTGCATCTGTTATAGTTTTGGAGAAAAATGTGTTCATTTCATGTATGCGCGAAATGCCTTAAAAATGGCTTTAAAATGGATTTGGAGCATGGAGACGATTATCTCGGGATTGCAAGATAACCAAACAAAACTTTTAGTGGATTTCTACTTATTTTATTAAATATCATCTCCACCAAACAGGACAAGCTTGCATCTGTTATAGTTTTGGAGAAAAATGTGTTCATTTCATGTATGCGCGAAATGCCTTAAAAATGGCTTTAAAATAAATTTGGAGCATGGAGACGATTATCTCGGGATTTTGAAAGATAACCAAACAAAACTTTTAGTGGATTTCTACTTATTTTATTAAATATCATCTCCACCAAACAGGACAAGCTTGCATCTGTTATAGTTTTGGAGAAAAATGTGTTCATTTCATGTATGCGCGAAATGCCTTAAAAATGGCTTTAAAATGGATTTGGAGCATGGAGACGATTATCTCGGGATTGCAAGATAACCAAACAAAACTTTTAGTTAATTTCTACTTATTTTATTAAATATCATCTCCACCAAACAGGACAAGCTTGCATCTGTTATAGTTTTGGAGAAAAATGTGTTCATTTCATGTATGCGCGAAATGCCTTAAAAATGGCTTTAAAATGGATTTGGAGCATGGAGACGATTATCTCGGGATTGCAAGATAACCAAACAAAACTTTTAGTGGATTTCTACTTATTTTATTAAATATCATCTCCACCAAACAGGACAAGCTTGCATCTGTTATAGTTTTGGAGAAAAATGTGTTCATTTCATGTATGCGCGAAATGCCTTAAAAATGGCTTTAAAATGGATTTGGAGCATGGAGACGATTATCTCGGGATTGCAAGATAACCAAACAAAACTTTTAGTGGATTTCTACTTATTTTATTAAATATCATCTCCACCAAACAGGACAAGCTTGCATCTGTTATAGTTTTGGAGAAAAATGTGTTCATTTCATGTATGCGCGAAATGCCTTAAAAATGGCTTTAAAATGGATTTGGAGCATGGAGACGATTATCTCGGGATTGCAATATAACCAAACAAAACTTTTAGTGGATTTCTACTTATTTTATTAAATATCATCTCCACCAAACAGGACAAGCTTGCATCTGTTATAGTTTTGGAGAAAAATGTGTTCATTTCATGTATGCGCGAAATGCCTTAAAAATGGCTTTAAAATGGATTTGGAGCATGGAGACGATTATCTCGGGATTGCAAGATAACCAAACAAAACTTTTAGTGGATTTCTACTTATTTTATTAAATATCATCTCCACCAAACAGGACAAGCTTGCATCTGTTATAGTTTTGGAGAAAAATGTGTTCATTCATGTATGCGCGAAATGCCTTAAAAATGGCTTTAAAATGGATTTGGAGCATGGAGACGATTATCTCGGGATTGCAAGATAACCAAACAAAACTTTTAGTGGATTTCTACTTATTTTATTAAATATCATCTCCACCAAACAGGACAGGCTTGCATCTGTTATAGTTTTGGAGAAAAATGTGTTCATTTCATGTATGCGCGAAATGCCTTAAAAATGGCTTTAAAATGGATTTGGAGCATGGAGACGATTATCTCGGGATTGCAATATAACCAAACAAAACTTTTAGTGGATTTCTACTTATTTTATTAAATATCATCTCCACCAAACAGGACAAGCTTGCATCTGTTATAGTTTTTGGAGAAAAATGTGTTCATTTCATGTATGCGCGAAATGCCTTAAAAATGGCTTTAAAATGGATTTGGAGCATGGAGACGATTATCTCGGGATTGCAAGATAACCAAACAAAACTTTTAGTGGATTTCTACTTATTTTATTAAATATCATCTCCACCAAACAGGACAAGCTTGCATCTGTTATAGTTTGGAGAAAAATGTGTTCATTTCATGTATGCGCGAAATGCCTTAAAAATGGCTTTAAAATGGATTTGGAGCATGGAGACGATTATCTCGGGATTGCAAGATAACCAAACAAAACTTTTAGTGGATTTCTACTTATTTTATTAAATATCATCTCCACCAAACAGGACAAGCTTGCATCTGTTATAGTTTTGGAGTAAAATGTGTTCATTTCATGTATGCGCGAAATGCCTTAAAAATGGCTTTAAAATGGATTTGGAGCATGGAGACGATTATCTCGGGATTGCAATATAACCAAACAAAACTTTTAGTGGATTTCTACTTATTTTATTAAATATCATCTCCACCAAACAGGACAAGCTTGCATCTGTTATAGTTTTGGAGAAAAATGTGTTCATTTCATGTATGCGCGAAATGCCTTAAAAATGGCTTTAAAATGGATTTGGAGCATGGAGACGATTATCTCGGGATTGCAAGATAACCAAACAAAACTTTTAGTGGATTTCTACTTATTTTATTAAATATCATCTCCACCAAACAGGACAAGCTTGCATCTGTTATAGTTTTGGAGAAAAATGTGTTCATTTCATGTATGCGCGAAATGCCTTAAAAATGGCTTTAAAATGGATTTGGAGCATGGAGACGATTATCTCGGGATTGCAAGATAACCAAACAAAACTTTTAGTGGATTTCTACTTATTTTATTAAATATCATCTCCACCAAACAGGACAAGCTTGAATCTGTTATAGTTTTGGAGAAAAATGTGTTCATTTCATGTATGCGCGAAATGCCTTAAAAATGGCTTTAAAATGGATTTGGAGCATGGAGACGATTATCTCGGGATTGCAAGATAACCAAACAAAACTTTTAGTGGATTTCTACTTATTTTATTAAATATCATCTCCACCAAACAGGACAAGCTTGCATCTGTTATAGTTTTGGAGAAAAATGTGTTCATTTCATGTATGCGCGAAATGCCTTAAAAATGGCTTTAAAATGGATTTGGAGCATGGAGACGATTATCTCGGGATTGCAATATAACCAAACAAAACTTTTAGTGGATTTCTACTTATTTTATTAAATATCATCTCCACCAAACAGGACAAGCTTGCATCTGTTATAGTTTTGGAGAAAAATGTGTTCATTTCATGTATGCGCGAAATGCCTTAAAAATGGCTTTAAAATGGATTTGGAGGCATGGAGACGATTATCTCGGGATTGCAAGATAACCAAACAAAACTTTTAGTGGATTTCTACTTATTTTATTAAATATCATCTCCACCAAACAGGACAAGCTTGCATCTGTTATAGTTTTGGAGAAAAATGTGTTCATTTCATGTATGCGCGAAATGCCTTAAAAATGGCTTTAAAATGGATTTGGAGCATGGAGACGATTATCTCGGGATTGCAAGATAACCAAACAAAACTTTTAGTGGATTTCTACTTATTTTATTAAATATCATCTCCACCAAACAGGACAAGCTTGCATCTGTTATAGTTTTGGAGAAAAATGTGTTCATTTCATGTATGCGCGAAATGCCTTAAAAATGGCTTTAAAATGGATTTGGAGCATGGAGACGATTATCTCGGGATTGCAAGATAACCAAACAAAACTTTTAGTGGATTTCTACTTATTTTATTAAATATCATCTCCACCAAACAGGACAAGCTTGCATCTGTTATAGTTTTGGAGAAAAATGTGTTCATTTCATGTATGCGCGAAATGCCTTAAAAATGGCTTTAAAATGGATTTGGAGCATGGAGACGATTATCTCGGGATTGCAATATAACCAAACAAAACTTTTAGTGGATTTCTACTTATTTTATTAAATATCATCTCCACCAAACAGGACAAGCTTGCATCTGTTATAGTTTTGGAGAAAAATGTGTTCATTTCATGTATGCGCGAAATGCCTTAAAAATGGCTTTAAAATGGATTTGGAGCTGGAGACGATTATCTCGGGATTGCAAGATAACCAAACAAAACTTTTAGTGGATTTCTACTTATTTTATTAAATATCATCTCCACCAAACAGGACAAGCTTGCATCTGTTATAGTTTTGGAGAAAAATGTGTTCATTTCATGTATGCGCGAAATGCCTTAAAAATGGCTTTAAAATGGATTTGGAGCATGGAGACGATTATCTCGGGATTGCAAGATAACCAAACAAAAACTTTTAGTGATTTCTACTTATTTTATTAAATATCATCTCCACCAAACAGGACAAGCTTGCATCTGTTATAGTTTTGGAGAAAAATGTGTTCATTTCATGTATGCGCGAAATGCCTTAAAAATGGCTTTAAAATGGATTTGGAGCATGGAGACGATTATCTCGGGATTGCAAGATAACCAAACAAAACTTTTAGTGGATTTCTACTTATTTTATTAAATATCATCTCCACCAAACAGGACAAGCTTGCATCTGTTATAGTTTTGGAGAAAAATGTGTTCATTTCATGTATGCGCGAAATGCCTTAAAAATGGCTTTAAAATGGATTTGGAGCATGGAGACGATTATCTCGGGATTGCAAGATAACCAAACAAAACTTTTAGTGGATTTCTACTTATTTTATTAAATATCATCTCCACCAAACAGGACAAGCTTGCATCTGTTATAGTTTTGAAAAAAATGTGTTAATTTCATGTATGCGCGAAATGCCTTAAAAATGGCTTTAAAATGGATTTGGAGCATGGAGACGATTATCTCGGGATTGCAAGATAACCAAACAAAACTTTTAGTGGATTTCTACTTATTTTATTAAATATCATCTCCACCAAACAGGACAAGCTTGCATCTGTTATAGTTTTGGAGAAAATGTGTTCATTCATGTATGCGCGAAATGCCTTAAAAATGGCTTTTAAAATGGATTTGGAGCATGGAGACGATTATCTCGGGATTGCAAGATAACCAAACAAAACTTTTAGTGGATTTCTACTTATTTTATTAAATATCATCTCCACCAAACAGGACAAGCTTGCATCTGTTATAGTTTTGGAGAAAAATGTGTTCAATTCATGTATGCGCGAAATGCCTTAAAAATGGCTTTAAAATGGATTTGGAGCATGGAGACGATTATCTCGGGATTGCAAGATAACCAAACAAAACTTTTAGTGGATTTCTACTTATTTTATTAAATATCATCTCCACCAAACAGGACAAGCTTGCATCTGTTATAGTTTTGGAGAAAAATGTGTTCATTTCATGTATGCGCGAAATGCCTTAAAAATGGCTTTAAAATGGATTTGGAGCATGGAGACGATTATCTCGGGATTGCAAGATAACCAAACAAAACTTTTAGTGGATTTCTACTTATTTTATTAAATATCATCTCCGCCAAAACAGGACAAGCTTGCATCTGTTATAGTTTTGGAGAAAAATGTGTTCATTTCATGTATGCGCGAAATGCCTTAAAAATGGCTTTAAAATGGATTTGGAGCATGGAGACGATTATCTCGGGATTGCAAGATAACCAAACAAAACTTTTAGTGGATTTCTACTTATTTTATTAAATATCATCTCCACCAAACAGACAAGCTTGCATCTGTTATAGTTTTGGAGAAAAATGTGTTCATTTCATGTATGCGCGAAATGCCTTAAAAATGCTTTAAATGGATTTGGAGCATGGAGACGATTATCTCGGGATTGCAAGATAACCAAACAAAACTTTTAGTGGATTTCTACTTATTTTATTAAATATCATCTCACCAAACAGGACAAGCTTGCATCTGTTATAGTTTTGGAGAAAAATGTGTTCATTTCATGTATGCGCGAAATGCCTTAAAAATGGCTTTAAAATGGATTTGGAGCATGGAGACGATTATCTCGGGATTGCAAGATAACCAAACAAAAACTTTTAGTGGATTTCTACTTATTTTATTAAATATCATCTCCACCAAACAGGACAAGCTTGCATCTGTTATAGTTTTGGAGAAAAATGTGTTCATTTCATGTATGCGCGAAATGCCTTAAAAATGGCTTTAAAATGGATTTGGAGCATGGAGACGATTATCTCGGGATTGCAAGATAACCAAACAAAACTTTTAGTGGATTTCTACTTATTTTATTAAATATCATCTCCACCAAACAGGACAAGCTTGCATCTGTTATAGTTTTGGAGAAAAATGTGTTCATTTCATGTATGCGCGAAATGCCTTAAAAATGGCTTTAAAATGGATTTGGAGCATGGAGACGATTATCTCGGGATTGCAAGATAACCAAACAAAACTTTTAGTGGATTTCTACTTATTTTATTAAATATCATCTCCACCAAACAGGACAAGCTTGCATCTGTTATAGTTTTGGAGAAAAATGTGTTCATTTCATGTATGCGCGAAATGCCTTAAAAATGGCTTTAAAATGGATTTGGAGCATGGAGACGATTATCTCGGGATTGCAAGATAACCAAACAAAACTTTTAGTGGATTTCTACTTATTTTATTAAATGTCATCTCCACCAAACAGGACAAGCTTGCATCTGTTATAGTTTTGGAGAAAAATGTGTTCATTTCATGTATGCGCGAAATGCCTTAAAAATGGCTTTAGAAAAATGGATTTGGAGCATGGAGACGATTATCTCGGGATTGCAAGATAACCAAACAAAACTTTTAGTGGATTTCTACTTATTTTATTAAATGTCATCTCCACCAAACAGGACAAGCTTGCATCTGTTATAGTTTTGGGAGAAAAATGTGTTCATTTTCATGTATGCGCGAAATGCCTTAAAAAATGGAAATGGATTTGGAGCATGGAGACGATTATCTCGGGATTGCAAGATAACCAAACAAAACTTTTAGTGGATTTCTACTTATTTTATTAAATATCATCTCCACCAAACAGGACAAGCTTGCATCTGTTATAGTTTTGGAGAAAAATGTGTTCATTTCATGTATGCGCGAAATGCCTTAAAAATGGCTTTAAAATGGATTTGGAGCATGGAGACGATTATCTCGGGATTGCAATATAACCAAACAAAACTTTTAGTGGATTTCTACTTATTTTATTAAATATCATCTCCACCAAACAGGACAAGCTTGCATCTGTTATAGTTTTGGAGAAAAATGTGTTCATTTCATGTATGCGCGAAATGCCTTAAAAATGGCTTTAAAATGGATTTGGAGCATGGAGACGATTATCTCGGGATTGCAAGATAACCAAACAAAACTTTTAGTGGATTTCTACTTATTTTATTAAATATCATCTCCACCAAACAGGACAAGCTTGCATCTGTTATAGTTTTGGAGAAAAATGTGTTCATTTCATGTATGCGCGAAATGCCTTAAAAATGGCTTTAAAATGGATTTGGAGCATGGAGACGATTATCTCGGGATTGCAAGATAACCAAACAAAACTTTTAGTGGATTTCTACTTATTTTATTAAATATCATCTCCACCAAACGACAAGCTTGCATCTGTTATAGTTTTGCAGAAAAATGTGTTCATTTCATGTATGCGCGAAATGCCTTAAAAATGGCTTTAAAATGGATTTGGAGCATGGAGACGATTATCTCGGGATTGCAAGATAACCAAACAAAACTTTTAGTGGATTTCTACTTATTTTATTAAATATCATCTCCACCAAACAGGACAAGCTTGCATCTGTTATAGTTTTGGAGAAAAATGTGTTCATTTCATGTATGCGCGAAATGCCTTAAAAATGGCTTTAAAATGGATTTGGAGCATGGAGACGATAATCTCGGGATTGCAATATAACCAAACAAAACGTTTAGTGGATTTCTACTTATTTTATTAAATATCATCTCCACCAAACAGGACAAGCTTGCATCTGTTATAGTTTTGGAGAAAAATGTGTTCATTTCATGTATGCGCGAAATGCCTTAAAAATGGCTTTAAAATGGATTTGGAGCATGGAGACGATTATCTCGGGATTGCAAGATAACCAAACAAAACTTTTAGTGGATTTCTACTTATTTTATTAAATATCATCTCCACCAAACAGGACAAGCTTGCATCTGTTATAGTTTTGGAGAAAAATGTGTTCATTTCATGTATGCGCGAAATGCCTTAAAAATGGCTTCAAAATGGATTTGGAGCATGGAGACGATTATCTCGGGATTGCAAGATAACCAAACAAAACTTTTAGTGGATTTCTACTTATTTTATTAAATATCATCTCCACCAAACAGGACAAGCTTGCATCTGTTATAGTTTTGGAGAAAAATGTGTTCATTTCATGTATGCGCGAAATGCCTTAAAAATGGCTTTAAAATGGATTTGGAGCATGGAGACGATTATCTCGGGATTGCAAGATAACCAAACAAAACTTTTAGTGGATTTCTACTTATTTTATTAAATATCATCTCCACCAAACAGGACAAGCTTGCATCTGTTATAGTTTTGGAGAAAAATGTGTTCATTTCATGTATGCGCGAAATGCCTTAAAAATGGCTTTAAAATGGATTTGGAGCATGGAGACGATTATCTCGGGATTGCAATATAACCAAACAAAACTTTTAGTGGATTTCTACTTATTTTATTAAATATCATCTCCACCAAACAGGACAAGCTTGCATCTGTTATAGTTTTGGAGAAAAATGTGTTCATTTCATGTATGCGCGAAATGCCTTAAAAATGGCTTTAAAATGGATTTGGAGCATGGAGACGATTATCTCGGGATTGCAAGATAACCAAACAAAACTTTTAGTGGATTTCTACTTATTTTATTAAATATCATCTCCACCAAACAGGACAAGCTTGCATCTGTTATAGTTTTGGAGAAAAATGTGTTCATTTCATGTATGCGCGAAATGCCTTAAAAATGGCTTTAAAATGGATTTGGAGCATGGAGACGATTATCTCGGGATTGCAAGATAACCAAACAAAACTTTTAGTGGATTTCTACTTATTTTATTAAATATCATCTCCACCAAACAGGACAAGCTTGCATCTGTTATAGTTTTGGAGAAAAATGTGTTCATTTCATGTATGCGCGAAATGCCTTAAAAATGGCTTTAAAATGGATTTGGAGCATGGAGACGATTATCTCGGGATTGCAAGATAACCAAACAAAACTTTTAGTGGATTTCTACTTATTTTATTAAATATCATCTCCACCAAACAGGACAAGCTTGCATCTGTTATAGTTTTGGAGAAAAATGTGTTCATTTCATGTGTGCGCGAAATGCCTTAAAAATGGCTTTAACATGGATTTGGAGCATGGAGACGATTATCTCGGGATTGCAATATAACCAAACAAAACTTTTAGTGGATTTCTACTTATTTTATTAAATATCATCTCCACCAAACAGGACAAGCTTGCATCTGTTATAGTTTTGGAGAAAAATGTGTTCATTTCATGTATGCGCGAAATGCCTTAAAAATGGCTTTAAAATGGATTTGGAGCATGGAGACGATTATCTCGGGATTGCAAGATAACCAAACAAAACTTTTAGTGGATTTCTACTTATTTTATTAAATATCATCTCCACCAAACAGGACAAGCTTGCATCTGTTATAGTTTTGGAGAAAAATGTGTTCATTTCATGTATGCGCGAAATGCCTTAAAAATGGCTTTAAAATGGATTTGGAGCATGGAGACGATTATCTCGGGATTGCAAGATAACCAAACAAAACTTTTAGTGGATTTCTACTTATTTTATTAAATATCATCTCCACCAAACAGGACAAGCTTGCATCTGTTATAGTTTTGGAGAAAAATGTGTTCATTTCATGTATGCGCGAAATGCCTTAAAAATGGCTTTAAAATGGATTTGGAGCATGGAGACGATTATCTCGGGATTGCAAGATAACCAAACAAAACTTTTAGTGGATTTCTACTTATTTTATTAAATATCATCTCCACCAAACAGGACAAGCTTGCATCTGTTATAGTTTTGGAGAAAAATGTGTTCATTTCATGTATGCGCGAAATGCCTTAAAAATGGCTTTAAAATGGATTTGGAGCATGGAGACGATTATCTCGGGATTGCAAGATAACCAAACAAAACTTTTAGTGGATTTCTACTTATTTTATTAAATATCATCTCCACCAAACAGGACAAGCTTGCATCTGTTATAGTTTTGGAGAAAAATGTGTTCATTTCATGTATGCGCGAAATGCCTTAAAAATGGCTTTAAAATGGATTTGGAGCATGGAGACGATTATCTCGGGATTGCAAGATAACCAAACAAAACTTTTAGTGGATTTCTACTTATTTTATTAAATATCATCTCCACCAAACAGGACAAGCTTGCATCTGTTATAGTTTTGGAGAAAAATGTGTTCATTTCATGTATGCGCGAAATGCCTTAAAAATGGCTTTAAAATGGATTTGGAGCATGGAGACGATTATCTCGGGATTGCAAGATAACCAAACAAAACTTTTAGTGGATTTCTACTTATTTTATTAAATATCATCTCCACCAAACAGGACAAGCTTGCATCTGTTATAGTTTTGGAGAAAAATGTGTTCATTTCATGTATGCGCGAAATGCCTTAAAAATGGCTTTAAAATGGATTTGGAGCATGGAGACGATTATCTCGGGATTGCAAGATAACCAAACAAAACTTTTAGTGGATTTCTACTTATTTTATTAAATATCATCTCCACCAAACAGGACAAGCTTGCATCTGTTATAGTTTTGGAGAAAAATGTGTTCATTTCATGTATGCGCGAAATGCCTTAAAAATGGCTTTAAAATGGATTTGGAGCATGGAGACGATTATCTCGGGATTGCAAGATAACCAAACAAAACTTTTAGTGGATTTCTACTTATTTTATTAAATATCATCTCCACCAAACAGGACAAGCTTGCATCTGTTATAGTTTTGGAGAAAAATGTGTTCATTTCATGTATGCGCGAAATGCCTTAAAAATGGCTTTAAAATGGATTTGGAGCATGGAGACGATTATCTCGGGATTGCAAGATAACCAAACAAAACTTTTAGTGGATTTCTACTTATTTTATTAAATATCATCTCCACCAAACAGGACAAGCTTGCATCTGTTATAGTTTTGGAGAAAAATGTGTTCATTTCATGTATGCGCGAAATGCCTTAAAAATGGCTTTAAAATGGATTTGGAGCATGGAGACGATTATCTCGGGATTGCAAGATAACCAAACAAAACTTTTAGTGGATTTCTACTTATTTTATTAAATATCATCTCCACCAAACAGGACAAGCTTGCATCTGTTATAGTTTTGGAGAAAAATGTGTTCATTTCATGTATGCGCGAAATGCCTTAAAAATGGCTTTAAAATGGATTTGGAGCATGGAGACGATTATCTCGGGATTGCAAGATAACCAAACAAAACTTTTAGTGGATTTCTACTTATTTTATTAAATATCATCTCCACCAAACAGGACAAGCTTGCATCTGTTATAGTTTTGGAGAAAAATGTGTTCATTTCATGTATGCGCGAAATGCCTTAAAAATGGCTTTAAAATGGATTTGGAGCATGGAGACGATTATCTCGGGATTGCAAGATAACCAAACAAAACTTTTAGTGGATTTCTACTTATTTTATTAAATATCATCTCCACCAAACAGGACAAGCTTGCATCTGTTATAGTTTTGGAGAAAAATGTGTTCATTTCATGTATGCGCGAAATGCCTTAAAAATGGCTTTAAAATGGATTTGGAGCATGGAGACGATTATCTCGGGATTGCAAGATAACCAAACAAAACTTTTAGTGGATTTCTACTTATTTTATTAAATATCATCTCCACCAAACAGGACAAGCTTGCATCTGTTATAGTTTTGGAGAAAAATGTGTTCATTTCATGTATGCGCGAAATGCCTTAAAAATGGCTTTAAAATGGATTTGGAGCATGGAGACGATTATCTCGGGATTGCAAGATAACCAAACAAAACTTTTAGTGGATTTCCTACTTATTTTATTAAATATCATCTCACCAAACAGGACAAGCTTGCATCTGTTATAGTTTTGGAGAAAAATGTGTTCATTTCATGTATGCGCGAAATGCCTTAAAAATGGCTTTAAAATGGATTTGGAGCATGGAGACGATTATCTCGGGATTGCAAGATAACCAAACAAAACTTTTAGTGGATTTCTACTTATTTTATTAAATATCATCTCCACCAAACAGGACAAGCTTGCATCTGTTATAGTTTTGGAGAAAAATGTGTTCATTTCATGTATGCGCGAAATGCCTTAAAAATGGCTTTAAAATGGATTTGGAGCATGGAGACGATTATCTCGGGATTGCAAGATAACCAAACAAAACTTTTAGTGGATTTCTACTTATTTTATTAAATATCATCTCCACCAAACAGGACAAGCTTGCATCTGTTATAGTTTTGGAGAAAAATGTGTTCATTTCATGTATGCGCGAAATGCCTTAAAAATGGCTTTAAAATGGATTTGGAGCATGGAGACGATTATCTCGGGATTGCAAGATAACCAAACAAAACTTTTAGTGGATTTCTACTTATTTTATTAAATATCATCTCCACCAAACAGGACAAGCTTGCATCTGTTATAGTTTTGGAGAAAAATGTGTTCATTTCATGTATGCGCGAAATGCCTTAAAAATGGCTTTAAAATGGATTTGGAGCATGGAGACGATTATCTCGGGATTGCAAGATAACCAAACAAAACTTTTAGTGGATTTCTACTTATTTTATTAAATATCATCTCCACCAAACAGGACAAGCTTGCATCTGTTATAGTTTTGGAGAAAAATGTGTTCATTTCATGTATGCGCGAAATGCCTTAAAAATGGCTTTAAAATGGATTTGGAGCATGGAGACGATTATCTCGGGATTGCAAGATAACCAAACAAAACTTTTAGTGGATTTCTACTTATTTTATTAAATATCATCTCCACCAAACAGGACAAGCTTGCATCTGTTATAGTTTTGGAGAAAAATGTGTTCATTTCATGTATGCGCGAAATGCCTTAAAAATGGCTTTAAAATGGATTTGGAGCATGGAGACGATTATCTCGGGATTGCAATATAACCAAACAAAACTTTTAGTGGATTTCTACTTATTTTATTAAATATCATCTCCACCAAACAGGACAAGCTTGCATCTGTTATAGTTTTGGAGAAAAATGTGTTCATTTCATGTATGCGCGAAATGCCTTAAAAATGGCTTTAAAATGGATTTGGAGCATGGAGACGATTATCTCGGGATTGCAAGATAACCAAACAAAACTTTTAGTGGATTTCTACTTATTTTATTAAATATCATCTCCACCAAACAGGACAAGCTTGCATCTGTTATAGTTTTGGAGAAAAATGTGTTCATTTCATGTATGCGCGAAATGCCTTAAAAATGGCTTTAAAATGGATTTGGAGCATGGAGACGATTATCTCGGGATTGCAAGATAACCAAACAAAACTTTTAGTGGATTTCTACTTATTTTATTAAATATCATCTCCACCAAACAGGACAAGCTTGCATCTGTTATAGTTTTGGAGAAAAATGTGTTCATTTCATGTATGCGCGAAATGCCTTAAAATGGCTTTAAAATGGATTTGGAGCATGGAGACGATTATCTCGGGATTGCAAGATAACCAAACAAAACTTTTAGTGGATTTCTACTTATTTTATTAAATATCATCTCCACCAAACAGGACAAGCTTGCATCTGTTATAGTTTTGGAGAAAAATGTGTTCATTTCATGTATGCGCGAAATGCCTTAAAAATGGCTTTAAAATGGATTTGGAGCATGGAGACGATTATCTCGGGATTGCAATATAACCAAACAAAACTTTTAGTGGATTTCTACTTATTTTATTAAATATCATCTCCACCAAACAGGACAAGCTTGCATCTGTTATAGTTTTGGAGAAAAATGTGTTCATTTCATGTATGCGCGAAATGCCTTAAAAATGGCTTTAAAATGGATTTGGAGCATGGAGACGATTATCTCGGGATTGCAAGATAACCAAACAAAACTTTTAGTGGATTTCTACTTATTTTATTAAATATCATCTCCACCAAACAGGACAAGCTTGCATCTGTTATAGTTTTGGAGAAAAATGTGTTCATTTCATGTATGCGCGAAATGCCTTAAAAATGGCTTTAAAATGGATTTGGAGCATGGAGACGATTATCTCGGATTGCAAGATAACCAAACAAAACTTTAGTGGATTTCTACTTATTTTATTAAATATCATCTCCACCAAAACAGGACAAGCTTGCATCTGTTATAGTTTTGGAGAAAAATGTGTTCATTTCATGTATGCGCGAAATGCCTTAAAAATGGCTTTAAAATGGATTTGGAGCATGGAGACGATTATCTCGGGATTGCAAGATAACCAAACAAAACTTTTAGTGGATTTCTACTTATTTTATTAAATATCATCTCCACCAAACAGGACAAGCTTGCATCTGTTATAGTTTTGGAGAAAAATGTGTTCATTTCATGTATGCGCGA